>NC_049982.1:11483727-11568395 GCF_000003815.2 Branchiostoma floridae
TTCAAATAAAGCTCAACTTCGTAGCGCCTTGCTTAAGCCCCTGCTAGAATTTTTGGCATAGTTCAGAAAATTAAAAGCTACACAGATAAATATTCTTCCATTTTCTTATTGATTTCGACCATCCTACTATTGGGCACGAGCATAACTGTCCGGAAAGGTTTTGTAGCACTGTCACCAAATTTCCACTTTCCGCTGAATCCTGAGTCACTCTCCTCTATCACAGGATAGCTAAAAGATGTGTGAGCCTCCTGAAAAAATAAAGAAACATGTTACACTAATCAACTCATACTACTGAGTTTGTAGTTTCTGATACAAGTACATTATTCTACATTAAAAATGCACATCTTTCATCAAGTGCTATCATACTGTTGGTCTTCAGTGAAAAAAGATTCTGCAAAACCCTTAAAGGCTTCCTTCTACAGACTATGTACTCTCCTGGCAGAGTTTAGGCTTCAGCTTGTTTTGGATACCTTTTTTCGTTGTTTTGTTGGCCATAATATTTTTCAGGATCTCTTTTTGCAAAGAATAACTGACAAGAGAGAGCTCAATAAAATAGCCTAGAAAGACATCCATAACAAACCAAAGTCTAACTTGCTTGAAGATTAGTATAGAACAGCATATTAAATCTTATACATTTCACCAGTATTCTCTGTAGTTTCCCCACCTGGTGAAAGAACTCCTCCTCTGCATTGCTAAACAGGATCTCTTCTCTCTGTTCCTGAGGCTGGGATGACTTCTTCCCCTTCCTCCCTCCTGCTGTTTTGACCTCTGTGTAGGTCTTGCTGATCAGTAGTATGTAGTCAAAGGCATACTGCATCTCCATGATCTGGGCTTGCTGGAGGTCTTTGCTGCAGACAGAAAAAAATGAACATACTTAATGTTTATTTCAAGACTATCCATACATGTATCTTTATAACTGCCCCTTAGTGCTCATGTGACATACCACCTTTTCAGGCACACGGCATGACAGCAGCTGGTTACATGTATATTACTGAATGACCTGTCATGGCTAACCTTTGTACATCTAGCTATAAGCATGCCATTGTTCAAAGCTATCTAATGAAGATACTCCTACAGTATTTGGTGGCAACAAGTTCCATTCTACAATAATTCTAGGACTACATAGATAGACTAGAAAGCTAGAGCAGCATATGAGAACTGTTGAAAATATTAAAATCATCAGAAATGGCACAACATCACTTACTTCAGACTCTCATACATAGGCAATGCCAGCTGCGGGGGCAGGTTTATAAACCTCTCACACATCAGGAAACCAACACGATGCCTGTCGTTTTCCAGAATGCTGTTCAATTCCTCGTAGGTACTCTTGGGTGCACAGTCCTTACACCTCTCCAGAACCAAGTCTTTGAGGGCTTGTAGACAGGGTTTGTCCTTGAGAGGGAGTGAGAAAGTGAGATCATTTTTTCTGTCATACAGTATTTTTTTAGCATGATTTATAATTAATGCTGTCATGGGCATGTTATGAATGATGTTCACTTGATAATCTTTTACCTTCCTATCTGTGATGTTGACCACTGTGATGAACCCGAATATCTCTTCTTCCCCATCATCACTGTCGCTGTCTTCTGGTATCTCACCTTGCTAGAAGAGACAAAATGAACATAAAAGTTACAACAAGGACAGTGAAAGCATATCAGAAAGTAAAAGAACACAATAGAAAGTTAAAGGACAGGAAGAACAATCCAGTGGCATGTGAAATTTCTTGCAAAGTTTTTATCACACCTGAATATTTCATGGTAACATGTGAAACTTACCTTGATGACACAGCCAATGTAGTTTTGGGACAGAATGATGTCAGTAAGTTCTGACAGGTTCACATGGGACTTCAGAAACAGCTGAAATACATACAAGATCAAGTGAGCAAAACTGAATCAGCAGAAATATCAGTAAGTTTAAAACAGGAAGAAGCTTTATTGACATGACAAAAGTATGGTGACTTCTGTATGAATATGATTGACTGTAAACTTCAAAATAGAGATACAGAATAAAACCTAAAATTCTACTAACTAAACAATATAGAATGATGTAAATCTTTCAGGTGGGGCTAAATGTGTCATTATCTTTTATATTAAATAACAAAGCCATATTTTATGTATTTATCTATCTTGACAATATGAGAGCTGTCAGATCAAAAGATATTGTCAACTCTACTTCCAGTACATGGATCATGCTTCCTGAAATGTGATTTTATTGATACCTGTCCGAGCAGTCTCTTGATTCCATGGAAGTCGCTGTCACAGGCAGTTCTGGCCTCAAAGTCTACCTGCACCTGTAAAGACATGTACACTTAATTTAATTTGAAGAAATAATGAAAAGAACCATCAATTATCAAACAATATTTGTCACAACATGGTTTACTCAGACATTTGCATTTTACCACGTGACACCGGCGAGGGACAATTGCATGCTATTGAATAAAAAATACATCTAATAAATTTGACTCCGTTCACAAAAATTCACATACTAATAATGTCATCAATAAATAATTCAGAACAATTTTCTGCTAGGTACATTTGTATTTGCAGTGGGGAAATACTTCCCCATTAGTATCAACGTTACATTAGTATAGGCTACTCTCCAAGCAGAGGTACCGTTGAGTCGCGTAGATATAGTAGTAGTCTGAAAAATTACACCGGCGCTCCTCTTAATTTTTCCGACTACTACTATATCTACGCGACTCAACCTCTGCTTGGAGAGTAAGTATAAGCCCATGCAGGCGTGCCTGTAGTGGCTTCTTTATTTTACTGGTCCTGTGAAACTGGGGACACCTACTTGTTGGGAGCAAGGACGTTATTATAACGTCCTTGTTGGGAGTTAGGCAAGAGCATAATTTATGCCCCGCCCCCACTGAGTGATAGCCGACTTGTGTAGTTTAAACGAAGCGAATGAGACAGAGAAAACTCTGAAAATTATGAGATATCTCTATCATGCACTTTATAACGGTCCAAATTCTGTATGCCCGATTTCCCCTTTTTACGAACACATGTGATGACATGTTCCATCCCATATGTCGCCCTCTCCACACCAGTCCCTACCTCCTGCGCCACGTCCATGTCGCTGCCTTCACTCTCCTCGCTTCCTGAGTACATCTCCTCCTCCGAATCTTCCTCCTGACCGTCTCCGTCTTCCCCAGGACCTCCTTTTCCTTTCATGTCTTCTGCAAACGCACGTTTCTTTGGTGCAGCCGCCATGATGCTCGCTTTAGGTCACTAGATTTTTTCACTCTTCCAAAACGGGGGTATTACTAAAAACTATTTTCGCAGGACAACACATGATCTGCAAAAAAACGTACAAACAGTTTTTAAACAATGAAGTTATTTTAGGATATTGTGTTATAAAAACACATAATTAAGGTGATATAGTACTTAAGAGAATCATTTTTAATTGGTTAGTCCACCCTCTAACGAATAGGTTGTTCCAAAGGTCAACCCTGTAATCAGCTGTGCATGTGTGAGTATGGAATGCCAGGTTCAGACCACAAAGTTTAACATGATCTAATACATTTGTATACTAAAATTTTCACGCAATAGCCAGTTGAAATGTTGTTTGAGATTCTTTCGAGTTACCACATCTTGATCTGTCTTTGTGGATCCTTCTCAAATTTCACAGAGCTGTGATCATGTGTCTGATGACTTTTATTTTCTTCTTTTTCTTCTTTCTTCCCACCCTTCTCACTGCAGCCAATTGATGATAAGAAGTTGTCAATTTGTCATCATCTACTTTTTACTGGAATCCTGTGTACTTAGTTGTCCATCATTCATTGGCAAATTGTGCCATGCCACCACGGAATGTTTTATTTAAATGCTCTGAGGCATAGATTAACAAAATTATGAAAAAAAATTATGCATGATCAGCAATGTTTTTGGTTCTTGGGTATTTTCCAAACGGTTATCTTCCACTGTGATGATGTCTGTCCATTGTAAATCCATCATCACCATCATGTTCCACAGTAAAGTAATCACATAGTAAAATTAATTTTCCTTGTCATTGTTTTTCAAGTCAAATGTTGCAGCCAGGTGGCTGTGCAATAGGAGATGGGGATCCTTCTGCTTAGAGAACCTCGTGAGGGGAAGGGAACGGACCCTTATGAACAGGTGACTGTGATACATGTTTCACCTGGTTTGTCGTATCTTGGTCCCAGTATTCAAAGATAATAAAGCTATCAATTAAAGTGACAAGTTGAACCATTCTTTTGCAAAGCAGTTGTAAAACACTGAGTGGACTACCCTGGGTAAAAATGACAGAAAAAAATTCTTTAATACACTGATCTCTATCCCCAGGAATTTGTAGCAGCTGGTCTGCAGGTGAAATCAGTAGAAGTGTTGAGTTTTGAGTTTTGCAATCTTCCTGAGCTCAGAAGTCTTGTCAAGAAGCCTGAGGAATTCTCAGGGATGGTCTTCACCAGTCAGAGGTCAGTGGAAGCTGTGACGAGATGTCTGCAGGAAGGTTAGTGCAAAATCTAGAGGGGCTGATATCCAGCAGTCATCCTTGGGTGGTACCATCAGTTTGAATTGTTGGCTGTTATTGTTCGGAGACTGCTATAGAGGCTACTCAAACTGTACAATAATTTGCTCATCTCTTGGTTCTTTATATCAAAATAAAACTTCTCCCCAGCAGATGAGATTCATGTAGCACTAAATATTGGCACTAAATTTGTGTATTGTCAAGGAGTTAGGCAAGCAGGGAGGACATTACAGAAATATTGATTTTTTTTGTGATCTACCAGGTGTGCCATACAGTTAGGCAAAATAGGGTAACCACATCTAGATTTTACATAAACCAGCCCTTGGTCATAACATGTTGACAAACTTCTGATTCTTTGTATGTAACTAGTTAGGGAGACTAAGGCTGGAAGTTCTACTTTGTGTTTATAACAAGATTATGAGTCAGCAAAATTGACCTTACCTAGAGACTACTTTTTTCTTAAAGGTTATGTCAATTAATGGCGCATGGTTTATCAGTGCACTTTTGGCAGAAAACCAAACCAACCTACTTAGATACAATCAAGTGCTTACATTTCATAAAGAACAGCCTGTTTAGGAATAATCATTTGAGATATATGGTTGAATGTATCTTGGGATACTTGTAGAAGAGTATGACATTTGTATTGTTGAGGCACACAACCCTAAAGTAAATGTCAATAGTGCAAATGTTTCATACAGTCTGCTTCTCTCAAATGCAAAACTGGCAACAAAAACATAAACCAGTTAGTAGATATTTCTCACATATACATTTTAGCATACTAGCGAAAATTACCATAATTGACATGTCAACACCTTTGTGTATCTTAGATATTTCAACATCTTTGGCATGTTTTGTCATAATATTTTATTTTCATTTAACAGAGGAACAAAGCTTGCCAGAAGAATGGATCTGCAAGAGTACATTTGTGGTGGGAACTGCAACAGCAGCAGCAGGTAATGCTAACATGCATTGGCATAATACCGGTAGTAAGACTTATACCGGTAGATTAAAAATACTGGAACTTAAAGAGATCTACACATGCAACAATAGTTATTTCCTAGGTGTGCACACTTCAGACATCTAGGTGTCCAAAACATCATTTACAAACCATCGATAACAATGCATTCGAAGACAACAAGGCCAAAAGTTTTCAGTATCTTTTTCGGGGTAGGCAGCTCGTCATGGGACGAACACACTGTCACATTCATTGCCAAATTTATAGATCATAATTACACATGCTCACGGCACAAGTCGAACATGATTCAACAACAATCTTGAATTTCTGTTGGTGACCTACAACTCATGTAAAAGTGTGAAGAACCGTTGCATAATAGCCCGGATCTACGGCTGAATGGGCAAAATTGAACGTACGCAGCCATTTTCCCGCCATTTTTATATCTACGCTAGCAGTGAAGTGTTACGTCATAGCGGTTGTGACAGACAAAAGTTAAATGAAAACTCTTGACAGTATACGTCCGTTTTCTCATGACATTTTGTATGCTCGTGCAGGTTTATGTTTTATGCATTTACTGACAGAAAAGGAAGGAACATTAGAGGATGTATAAATGTACATAGCGGCAGTTAATTGTGCCGTGTTTCTTCCTACCGGTATTTTGTACCCCCTCCCAACCACGCGCCCGTTCGCCGTGTAATTCCGCGGCGTGTTACAATTACAATATTACGCTTTTAGCAGGACAAGAGTGGCAGAAAAGTTACACAGAAGAAGTGGCAAGGGTAACCTATAACAGCAACATGTAACTGGAGAAAATGATGCGTTGACAGTTTGTCAAATCAGTATGGCTAGAGAAATCGTCGTAAACGTACCGGTATTATGATAATAGATGTTAAATAAAGTTTCATTGGTTATCAAAATTTTCTTTAGCCTCAACCATCTTTGGACTGCAGGGTATGCTGTAGAAATTTTGGGCCATACGGTCTAACCCTCATCGAAGCATGCAGGTTATGTCCATTTCACACATTTGGATTCATAAAGTACAAGATTGGAGATAACAAATGATTAAGTTATTATCAATCGTTTAATCGTTGAACTGTTTAAGACAGTTTGATTCACACAATCAACTGTTGTATGTTGGTCACTTTGGTATTGGCTAGAGCAGTCTACCTGGTCCTATATCCAGTCTCTGCTCATGCCGTTTTGTTTGACTGTTGGAAAGAAGTGCAGCTGCGCTGCCAACTTGACCTTGGGTCTCCTTCTTGGCCCTGGCTGACCTTGGCGGAATGTCTTTTATCATGGCAAGGCAACTGTTCCTTCTGGAGTTTCAGCACAAATAGCTGAGGTGCCTCCATCTACTGGAGAACCCACAGGATGTTTTCCAGTCTCCCCAGTATTGGCAGAGGCTCAAGTGTAACTCCAAGACTCTTCAAAAAAGGGTTGTAAGTGGATATGCTAGTCTCATCCCCCTCAACAAGCTTAAGGAAGGCGATTCTGAGAACATCAAGACTTTGTTATGTTTTAAGAAAACGTGATGAAAAATGTATGTGTTTCAATCATTTACTAGTAACTGTAATGAGCAAGATGTCTTTGCTGATGCATTATATCGATTCAATATATGTGGTAAGTTGATCTACCAAAATTTGGTCCCTGTTCAGTATTATTCATCAATAATACTGTGTATGTAGGGAAGGAGTATATTTGCCCATCAACTTGTAGAGGTTTTCGGAAGGTATATCAGACCATTGAAACAGAATATTGAAAACTCTAGAGGATCATGGCTAGTGATGAACCTCTTCACATCTATGCCTGTTGACCAAATTGCAGACAGCCAACCTTTGTAGTAAAGCATCATCACCAATAGAAAGATAGGTGGCACTTGTTCATATGTTGTTACAGCCAACAGGTGTAGTTGATTTAGAATGATGGACATAGTATTTCGGGCTTACCATACCTTACCAGGTTGATTGAATCAGCATCTTTGACAGGAGAGTTGCACAGGACTTCCTGACACCTGTAATAATTTGGACTTAATGAAGTGTTTCATCCTTGGCGAAAACTCATGACTTCCGATGAAGGTGGCGGAATGTTGATTACAACATATGAGTTATGTCCACGTGCGCTCTTTGAAGCGTGAATAAGATGTAAAAGAGCACGCCGTAAAAAAAACATTGTCCTTGCTGTGTGTTACATATCCCAGTCATATAGCTCGTGGGTTATGTACGTTTAGGCCTCGTCTGCTACTGACAAGTGCACTTCCGCTCTTGAATGTCCGCCACAGCGTATGAAATGCCATCTGCAACGTGCACATGAAACTGAACCCCTGGCGCTGTTGACACGTCCAATCAGCACCTTATTACGGCTGGAGGGGTCAGAATGTTATCAACATTATTGTTGAACACATGTCCTCATGATTCCGTGATGACTGGCAGGACTCCAGGTTCAGAGCTGCAGTATTCCAGGGGCCTTGCAACCTGTTTGGCTCCTGTCACTGTAAGGTGTTAATGGGCAAATAGCTATTAGTGCTGCTTTGCTGTTGACAAACGGACCACCAGCAATCAGTCAGAAATATGGATATTTCCTCCACCTCCTGGGAGTACAGCCATCCCCATGGTCACTCGCTAGACGTGATTGATTGACATTTTTTCTCCAGCACTCTCCTGGCGCAGTTATCAGCATTTGGTAAAAACAAGTGCAGGGAGGTCAGCCGTGTTGTGAAGTTTGTTATCTTTGATTAATCATAACAGCAGTTTAATGAGCTGACAGGGTGATATGCTGGTAACAAAGTGGGCACACGGGAGTCTGGCGGTGGACAAATGCCATTCCCATTACCAGTCTAGTTATTTCGGTTATGAACCATACGCCGTCCACATGTTCCCTGTCAGCGCACTGTGCTGCTCGGAGGGACGCAACAGGACCGTGCCTCGCCCCAACAGGAAAGAACAGGTTTGAAGCCATCAGCTAATAACACAAAGTAGTAATGAGGTGTCAGGGAAATTTCCTCGCCTCCAGATATGTGCCACCACTGGTCCAATATATCCGTCAGTCCTCCTTTGATCAAAGCTGACCATGATTTACTGTATTTGCTCCAATAACAAAACATCATCAATAACAACATAACTTGGATACGCGAGAAGCCAGCTTGGCGATTATTATTAGGCTGGCAAATGTGCTGCGGTGTTATCTTAATTTGTTATTTTTAAACATGTGTGAGTATATATGCTGTTGTTTGAATAAATATGGTAAATCTACTTGTATCAATGACAGACTTATGTAGCAACAGACCATTAACTATTGTTCGATTATAAGCTACAACATAAAGCAACATTGTGCCATTTAGTTCCTAGCTTCTCATTCCTTTCATTATCAATTCAGTGATCCAACAAATTAAAGATTAACATTTTACGTTAAAACATGCTCTGCATTAGTCATACGAAAACCGTATTGACATGAATACCTGTAAGGTGCATTTTTTTGTAGTTAAAGTAACTTTCATGATATCTTGATACAACATTCTACATCACCATGGCCTCTTGACTAGTTTGAAGAAATTAAGAGTCAAGATGCCAGTTATAGTCATTAGAAGAAAAGTAAGACATATTGTGGAACTGTTGTGGTATTGTCACCCAGATCCCCTGTATCTGTCTTCACAGCCAGGAGCCTCGGCCTTACTCCAAGCGGTGAAGAATGCGGGACGGCTACTCAACTGGCCGACCTCATCACTCAAAGTAAGGTTACTGTTCTTCATCAGGACTTAATGTCACACTGCAGTCATATATGGGATAGGGTGGGAGATGTGCGGGTTATTTAAGGTCAAATGT
Source organism: Branchiostoma floridae (assembly GCF_000003815.2). Lineage (NCBI taxonomy): Eukaryota > Metazoa > Chordata > Leptocardii > Amphioxiformes > Branchiostomatidae > Branchiostoma > Branchiostoma floridae. Next base: position 11,492,986 of record NC_049982.1, read on the forward strand.
TTGTAAAACAGGGTTCAGAGAGTTCTGTCTTCACCTGTGGAATTGTTTGTTTAACCTTAAAAGTGCGGAATTAAACAAAGTTTACTATATCTTGGAGAAGGTAAAATATATATACCAATCATTTTTATTATATGATGTTTATAAATGTGGACAATTTGCTCATGTCATATAAGCACAGACTGAAAAATATACTGTAGGTACCACAACAGCCTACTGCATGAAAACTCTTTAGTTATACCTTTGAATAAGTCAGCATTGTATTTTACACAGTGCTGCCATGTGTATTTGACAGTAATATCGAATTTGTTTTCCAACTTTAGAGTTTACATCGAATAGCAAGGCACTGCTGTTTCCCTGTGGGTTCATGAGAAGAGAGACTTTGCCATCGGCTCTTTCTGCTGCAAGTATGAATTTACAGTCCTATATGTGCATCTCACTGCTAGCATAATAAATATATTCTACATGTTTTCATGAGGCCAGACAAAACTTTTGCCTGGATAAATCATGATCATAGCAGCTGCCCTTCCACTGGTCAGGCCCCCAGGAGGAGGTCCGGTCAGCCCCTGATGGCAAAAGATTGTGTAACACAGGCTAGATGATCGTATCTAACTTTGTACAACAGATTCTTTTTACCACACAAGAAAGTTACGCTAACTTTAAGTGGTACTAATGACGCAAGGCCAAGGTAGTCGATGGGATTCAAGAACACAAGCCCTTATCCTGTTCACTGCTAGGCACATTGCTTGGATGGCCATTGCTATATGGTAATGTCTAAATACATTTTCGTAGACATTTTGTTGCGTGTGTGACAACAGGAAATGATACTTTTCAATAATGATGTTTTAAGAAGTTCTTTTTTGTGAAATTAGATTGATCTCTTTCTACATTTCTTCTGCAGACATACCATTGACAGAGCTGAGAGTCTACCAGACTACTGCACATCCTGACATTGACAAGAGGCTTCAAGCGTATATAGCTGAGCAGGTACCAATGTAATAAATATTGTTACTCTTCTCTCCCTTGACACTGATGCTGGCTACATGTCACTGATGAAAGGCAGTGGATGTTGCCTGACACATCTGACTGTTTCAAAAATTGTATCCAGTTGCTTGAGTAATTGCTTAATCTTATTACAGTAGAAGCCGCTTAATTGCACGGCCTGTTTGCCAGTGAATTTCGTGCATTTATCCGGCTGGTGCAATTATGCGAAGTTATCCAGCTGGACCGCACTGGTTTGGGATTTGGGGATTGCCTGCAGTTAACAGAAGTGTGCGTTAATCCGTTGTGCAATTAACTGGCTTCTACTGTACCTGGATGTCTAATCTTCATCGACAGATAATCTTGACCCATTGGGTGCCATACAACATCAAAGTTGTGGTGAGTATCTAGAATTTTGGAGTCCCAGTGATCACAGGATGTTCTCTCTGTTGCTTGCAGGGAATCCCAGAGTTCCTTGTGTTCTTCAGCCCATCTGGAGTTAAATTTTCCCAGCCTGCATTGCAAAAACTAGCAGCCAGTGACCTCAGTAAGATAAAGGTCGGTGAACTCAGATGTTTTTACTATCTTGTCTTGCAGTGTTACATGTACATTTTGTGTAGCTTTTGAGATTTACCATGGAATAAGCATCTAAATTGCAAATTGCTGCAGAACTTTCATTTGTCTCAGGAAAAATGTGTTTGCCATGATATGCGTGTAGTACATGTACATGTGCATGGTAGGCAACAAGATTGGGTTTGAATATGTTTGTATGGCTGCTGAGATGCTGGTTTAGAATTCTCAGTCTTGCAGCTAACAGCAAATCCGAGCCCTCCAGAGTAATGTACCTTGACCAGTATTTGAGTGTATATGAATTGAAAACCACTAGATCCTCATGTTTCCTGGTAAGTTTACCCTCTTAAACAGCCATGCTGCAATAAAACTCTGATTTACTTCACAAATGTATGTACATATGTAGTACTGCTATCTAAACAGCTGTCTAGGTTGGCTCCCCCGCAACACTTGCCATCTGGTCCACAGCCAAGTTAGATCCTGTAGATCCAGCTTTGATGGGGGAAGAAAGTTAGACATAAAGAGACACAGGTATTTTTGGACATGAGGATACACCCTATCACATAATCTATGTCAACAGGTGTGGAAGGAAGAAACAGATGAAGTTGTGCCAAGCTGTATATGAACTATGGCCTCTTGAAAGGTACTAAGTTGAGGATTGTTGGTTTGTCTCTCTTAACTGATAATTGTGATTAGTTTGTTCTCTTTTTGTGCAATATATCTCAACTAATTTGGGTATCTGATGAAGAGTTAGCATGCAATGTCACAGATATAGCGTTGTAAGCAAATGTCAAAGTATTCAAGGTCCAAAGCTTCAGCTCTTTTATTTGCTAACCAAGAGAACCTCTAGATAGACAAAAATTTGTTTGTTATCTACATGTATCAGCCCACCCTATGGGTAAATATCGGCATCTAGATATCATACCAGGTTGACTCATCACTTGATCTGGAGTTTAGAAGCTGACAGCAGAGCCAGTTTAGAAGCTGACAGTAGAGCCAGGGGTAACGACCTGTGTACTCAGGTTTGCAGGTAAACACAGGCCAACCCAGGCTCCTGTCCCCTCCATACTTTAGAAGTGAGATCATACACCTGAATTGGGGACAGGTGACGCTCTGACAAATAGAAGAATTAACAAACAAAGACAGGACTAACCTAGAGGATAGGAGGTTAAACTGGAGAGTACTGGTTAAAAAGTTACTTGGACAAGTGTTGAGCTCTTAAGTTTAGAATCGCAGTGGATGAGCCCACAAGGTGTTGAATTCTATTGTGCCTCGCAGTATGAGGTTCTACAAACATGTTGGTCTTTTCAAACATAAAACCAAGTTAAACTTTCCAAGATTATGCCGTAGACAGGATGGTGGTTGCACAGATAAAGGTCTTTGTGTTGAAGAAAAGTAACAAGTGGCTGAGGAATGGGAAGGCTTGATTGCTGGCCTCGATTCCTGAGGCCAGCAGTCAAAAGTTCGAAGGGCACAATGAGCATATTCTACCCTGTGGAGACTAGGACCAACATTCATTTGAGTATAGTTTTGTTATTCAACAAAAGTCCGATGAGGCCAGCTCAGAGTGCAAAAAGTTGACCAACTAGCCATCCTATACATGTCATTGCCAGAAATGGAATCATTTCAGAGTGCTTTTGATAACTGGCAGTGGCTACATTATTGACAATCTCTTTGATGCTTTTCTGAACATATAAAACAAAACATGTATGTATAAAATGGTAAGTTAGAACACAAAATTGTCAGACAACCCCCACCAAAGCTCTCCCTAGTAGTAGTACCTACTTCCAATAAACTCGTTTGTGTACACTTCAACTAACTTTGCTATTGTGATTACTGGAGGCCTAGGAAAGCAGGCAGAAGATCCTTAAATTTATCCACCCATCTGTCCATCCTCCCATCCATACATCCATCCCTTTAAGGTACATGAATTGAAAGCCTCTAAATCTTCATGAGTCCCCCATGCCTACAGTCTTAAACAGTTTGTTTGGAAAAATTGAACCATGTCTACAATTGAATATAAATTAAAGTGTATGAAAGAAATCATGATTTGAGGAAGAAATTTGACCCAAAAAATGCAGAGTAATCCAATAACAAATTCACATGCTGGACAGTTGCCTTACACACACAAACTTCATGTGGCAAACTTCTTTAAAAGATTCCTCCTGCTCTGTTTCTAAAGCAATGATTCTGTCTCTATTTTTATATTCCATCAACCTATCTCACAGACATGAGTAATATCTAGGATTTACCACAGTTTTACATGTTAGGTTGTAGTACTTAGAGATGTGATATTTGTATCACGCTATATCAACTGTTTCATATCAGAGGTTGAAGTTTGTGGCAACAGTTCTGGAGAGGATACCTGACAAGTCAGCTTCTGCTGTAGCCTGTTCCACCACCCGGACACAAATATTTGGAGGAAGTTGGACATGCTTCTACTGATGTAATCCTGTACAAATAAGCCAGACAAGTTGGAAAGTCCTGTTGTGCTATGAGAGGAATTTGTACCTACAAAGACTTGGCAGCCCTCAACAGCTAGATTTGTGAGTACCAGTCAGTTGTACCCAGTTGTCTTTCCTCAGAATTGACTAATTCCTACCTGTTGTAAATTCAGTGTCTTCCTCTAATGTCTCAGCACACATCTTCCGTGGCTGCGGTGACATTGAAAGGTTGCAGTGCCCAGACCATGTGGTCAAGTCCTTGACACTATCAATACTGTTAGCGATCACATTCGTCAAGTGTGCACGGTGGTGTATACAGTCTGTAGCAAGCTTCTTCCCCTCACAGGTGGTCTGGGTGGGCAGAAGTGTGGCAGATGAAGCCTGGATGTGTTCATTCCTGAAGCCCCAGTGTAAATTGGTGGTTGGGAGGTGGAATTTCTTGTTTGCATTAGTCCTTTACAGTGCCAGGCTGCAGAGAACACCCATATGCTGCTAGCTGGACTGAGTGACTTTGTAGATTTTCCATATTTACACTTCACGTAGTATTTTAATCTGTTGATACCAAACTGTATGAGTCAAGTGTTTAAATGCTAATAGATGTATCTTTATCTTAGACAGCAATGGCTTCAATCTAAAGTACTGGGAAATTGCATTTGAACATGAGTGTACTTGATTTAAATCTCAATGTGCATGTATGCCTCAGATCCCACCCATGTTGTGTGCACCAGAACCACAACATTTGTCCATCAAGCCTTTCCCTCATTTGTGAGTCATGGGATAGTAAGTGTGAGTGAGTCTTCAATTTGATTTGAGAATTATGTTAGTAACATTTTTTTTCACTTTTTTAAAACAAATAACATTACATTGCCTTCTTTTTTTTCACATATCAAAATCAGCTACTCATTATACTGCTAGCCTCATCATGTTTCCTTAGTATCATAGTTTTACAGACCGTACAGAAAAGTGTTTAATAGAAAACTGGGCCAACATTTAGTATTGTGTCTCAGAAATGCACAGTTCCAGAACCTGGGATAGATGCTGGGATAGATACCAAGAAAGAGCCCAGGGGCTTGAGAGGATACAAATAATGGATTAGTCTGTGTATAGACTGAAGAATGTAGATTTTTTTGTTCCCCATGGTTCTTGTTCCTCATGGTTCTATCCAATGATAGAATGCAGATCATGAAACACACATACATTTTGTCTGATCTAGTGTAAAACATTAAGATAAAATGTATTGTTTTTCTGCAATTGTAACGTTACCTTGTGTATCTATCACTGCATCATGTTTCCTCATGCTATATAAAGGGGTATAGAAATCAGGTGGTCTGAGCCTGTCAGGATGGGACTTAGATGGACTTTTGTACCATTGTGGTTCTAAGCTGATGGTATCTCTGTTGTGTTTATAAGTGATAACCATCACTGCTACCTCCCCCACCCCACAGTACTAACATTGTCAAGATGATACCAGTTTTTCTCTTTGATCTCTGCCGTGCTGATCCCTTGCCTGGAGGACCAGTATCTGGGACACACAAATCTGCTGAGAGAACCAACTTGGGTTGCCCCTGGTTTTGACTAATTACCGTAATGAAAGATGGTGGGCATGTGGACTTCTTCAGTGCTGTCAGTAGCCAAGGTTGTTTGGGGCTGGCAATCACAACCAAGAACCAAATGTGTTCCTCTTTGACACTGCCATGCTGATGCCCTTTCTTCCAATCGCCACTTCTGCAGTTTCTGCTTATCATCATCTCCGAACAGACAATTCTGGGTTTGAAGTCTTTCATTAAAGCCTTGGGCTCTTATGAAGATCAACTCGCCACCAACGCAGCTGAAGTTCAAGTATTTGCCCTCTGATTACTTAACCCTGCTCTGGAGGGTGGCTATTGTGGAGAGTGAGGGCCAAGGATAACAGTGTCTGGCTTATGTTTGTGTCTGGCGTATTGCGTAAATGTGTGTGAGGGGGGAGAACTTTCCAGACACTTCTGTGGTATTGAAGTGATAGCCTCCGCTCATGGACATGCAACACATCTGTGCGTCTGCCCGATCCTTGATCAAGGGCATGGGAAACAAGAGAACAGCCGTAGGAAGTTCTGGGTTTCTGTTATTTTATTAAGCACTGCCAGGAGTTCCGGAGACTTCAGTGTCCTTCAACCGTTGTGCCTGTGTACGTAATACATGGATAAGGCACTGTGATGACTCTCCGTGCAGTGTATATCAGTTTCTCTTGATGATAACTCTGAGGTTCCAACTTGTCCCTGTTCCTGATAAGGGAAACAGATATGAACTGTCAGAAATTGTAATGGCATCTGTGTAATGGAATGATCATGCCATTATGATCATCTATCAGCTTTTATGAAATTGTGAACATTCTTGTAAAGGGAAGGAAGAGAGCCTTAAAGTCCCACTACAGTTGTTAAGTATGATAGCTTCTCATGAGTGTTGTAAAATCAAACCTGCTGCTGTGTAACTTTGTTATGGGTCCATCATACAGTCTCAGTTTACAGGCTGAGGTCAGTGAATGGCAGACTAGCACCAGAGTCGGACCCAGTGGCAGTGGCCCTGGACACTGCGATGGTGTCTTTCCTTCACCTAAAGTAACAGTGCAGATACATGGTCTGCTCCTACTGTTGTAAGCTTAGATAAAAGTTGTTCTGCTATCTAAGTGCCACATAGCATTGAAATTAAGTCCGTAAATTAAAACAGATGAAATGTTACGAAATACATTTTCAGGTGTACCAAAGAACAGTTTTAGTGACCTTATATTGATCTATCTGACTAGCTTTGGGCTATGGGAATCAAAGGCTTTAGAAAATAAGGAAGCTTTTAATTAGGATATGTTGTGGCAGGTGCATTGTTTGTTTAGTAGACTATATTTATTTGAACAAATGCAAATCAGCAGGAAATTGAAATCAATATATGCAACAGAGGACTTACAACCTGCCCGTGGGAAAGTTACTAGGGTGGTAACAGGTCCACCCCCAGCCCCCAGTCTTCTCATTAGATGATTGTCAAGTTTGATGAGAAAATGTTACACTTTGTAGTCATTAACTTAAATATTTAGAAAAAAACAATGCCCTTGGGTTGGAGGAAATTCAGCTTAGAAGATGAATGTGTAAACTGATCTGTGTTAACCTTCATAGCTATCACCAATACACTTTTACAGTTAGGTGCTTTACCATCTGATTCATGGCCAAGTTCAGTCCCTGTAATTTCCTGTGAATCACTTCCTGCTGTTCCTGATGTACAGTACATGTAGGTGATGTTTTCCTTGCGGTGACTCCAAATCGGAAGACAAACACCTGAATGTTTTTGTTTGGCCTCTGATAAACTACTGGTACATGTACAAACTGGGAGGTCTAGTTCTGTCAGCTCATCTCCTCCCAGCTCAATTAATCGGGATTTCCCTCCTGATCATCCCTAATAGAGGATCAAAAGAACTTAATTGCACCGGACTTGTTTTCATTAAGCCCCCTTCCTGTGTATTTAGTGTCACCTCATACCCCTATTATACCCTATGATGATAACTGTGGTGAGTAAGTGTCAGTCTGAGCACAACTCCTGGATACAGAGGCTTCCTGAGACAGTGGGAAAACATGCGGCAGTCTCCCAGAGAGAGTATACATGCCAGTCGTGCCACCTTGGTGAAGACAAGATATGATGCTGTGCTGCCATCACCTCTCTCCTGACCCATTTTCTTCAGGAGCAGGTGACAGAAGGGCTTGTGGCATTTGGCTGGGAGGACAATCCATCCTACTAAGGTGGAAGTTGTGCAGAGCCATTGATATTGGGATACTATATTGTAGTGATGTTGTAATCTGTTAGTGGAGATAATGATTGAGAAAATCTGTCAATATAAAGTAAAGTGTGTAATTTATTGTAGAAAATTAAACGTACCGTAAATCTCATGCAATTACGTACCTAAAAGTTACTCGTTTTGCTTTTTCACCATGTTCACTGTTGGATGTAATATCAACTCTCATAATTCTAACGGGTGACGTAATGCTGGAACATAAAAAAATATTGTTAGAGAGGCCTTCTCAAGATTGTCTTGAACACCGAAATATCTAAATGTATAACGTTATACATCAGGAATAATGATGCTGCATTGATACATCATTTTAGAGTCATGTATTTTTCTCATGTGGTGGCATTATGGCACCTGGTGAAATTATGACAGCTCCTTCCAGGATATATGATTCCTCATGATGTCTTGTGAAGGTCAGGTCATAGATTAAAGAAAGGAATGTTAGACAGAATTTCACCTCTAGGCTCTAGGTGTGTGTTTTTGCAAGAATGTTATCTCTGCATGTGATACCTGACTAATAATCTCCTTCTACTTCAATCATATTAAATGTCTCAATGTTCAGCCAGGCCTGGTTGTTTTGTCTTGATTCCTGGTGCAGAGACTTACGGAAATGCCCCCATGTAGGTTTAGAGGCCACATATTTACTGTAACCTGATGGTCGGGCGAAGACAAGGAAGTCACTTAAACGCTTTTAGTCCAGATGAACGTGAGAAGGAAAGGGCAGGAGGACCAATTAAAGGAGCGGAGTTTATTCCTTCCCCGCAGAGTAGGGCAGCAGCCAGAGAGAAATGTTTTGCAACATCCTCCGCACTTGTGTGGTCTTCATATTTTGGTTCCCACTGATTTCCGCCTGCCCCTCCCGCACAGTAATGGGTCTTTAACAGCAGGCCAGCTGGCAGGGGCACCTCTCTTTTCTGAGTGAAGGGAAAGAACAACACAGAGACACAGTTAGAGACGTGCGGATCAATAACGAGGACTATGACGAATGACTTTCATCAATTCTGTCCATCATCTGTACATTTGTGCATTCATGCAAACATTGCTGTTTTGTTGCATGATTGCATCTTTCCCGCATGTTGGCTGCATTTGTCAATGATTGCCTAGATAACTTGGGTAATTGGTAGATGTGATTATCATTTTAACATGTAGTATATTACAGGTGCATATCTCATCCATAGTCACATCCCCTTCCCCCGGGTCAGTTACAGAAAGCATGCTGCATTTTTTCAATGATTGCCCCAATAACTTGGGTAATTGGTACACGTTATTATCATTTCAACATTAAGTGCTACAGGTGGCTATCTCATCCACAGTCAGGTCCCCTTCTTCCAGGTCAGTTTCAGAAAGCATGCTGCGTTTTTTCAACGATTACCCAGATACAAAATGTAACTTGGGTAATTGGTAGACATTATTATCATTTCAACATTAAGTGCTACAGGTGGCTATCTCATCCACAGTTGCTTCCCCTTCCCCCTTAAATTGCAGGAACTCAGTTTCAGACAGCTCAGCAAGATGCAAGGTCATCATTCACTCTACAGTCAGTCGTACCCTCTCAGCGCTCTCTGCACCTAATCAACAACCATCAAGTGCGTTTTTGTTATTTTGACCTTGGACAGAAGTGACCTCCAACACTCCACTGTGATTAATGGGTTCATATGTTAGGAAAACAGGCATAGGGAACAGTTGCTTAAACTTCATTTTAAAGTGGTTCATACATGTAGGTAATACGTTATACTTTGGAAATTGCCATCATTTTTAAATCTTATTTTGATTTATGTTAATTGAAATCAGCAGGCAGTTGGAATCATGTAAAAAAAAAGGAAAGGTCTGAAGTATAGAAGTACACAATGTCATGTACAAAATACATCAGGATGGCCTACATGTTGTATTGTATCACAATCATTCCATCTCATAATGTTTCCTAGCAGACATTTTCTTGGATTTCTTAGCAGGAATCATCCATGGCAAAGCTGAGTGTTAGGAAGACGACACATCTTGTGTGGTGAGGTATATTTTGAATGCTGGCTCTTATCTCATCTATTGCACAATACATTATCATATGTCCTGCAGAAACAGTCGGCTAACCACAAGTAATTCCACCCTAATCCTTCTGTGTGCCAATATGGAAGCCTGGACTACAGCAGATGGGATTTTTAGGTCAACTCTGCAAAACAACAGCATTCAATTTACAAAATCAACATTCAACAAAGTGTAAAAAGAATTGAATATGTCTGATTTCAGTCTTAATTGATTTTTTACACACACACTACACATAAGTACCTGTTCATATAATCTATCTTGATTACTTGTATAAACAGTTGGCATAATTATTTTTCTTTTTTGATAATGATAGTTTTTGTAATGATAACTCAATTACTGGTCTGTAGGTACATACATTGTTTATTTGATCAGCAGGGAAATTGTTTGTTTTCCAATGGGACCAGCATGGTGCAGGCAAGAGTAAACCAGTGGTCAGTTGAGGTCAGCAGGAAAACATCCGGAGGATTAGGTCATTAGTTGCCTGAGAACTGTCAGCTGGATCATACAGGTGGTCAGTCCGGCTCAAGCAAACCAAAATCAGATACTGCTTTTTGATCTGTCTGTGGAGGTTCTATCTACCTTCTTGGTCTCTCACATGGCATGTTGTGTGCTGGCCACTTGAAGTTTCATTTGTGATAACGGTTGTTAAATGTAACATTGAGGTTACCTCAATGTTACATTTAACAACAATGAGGTTTATCTTGTGTCAACTATGTCTTTCAATTATGGTATTATAGACTTTTTCACATCAAGTTTTATTGTTTTTTTTTTGTGAAAGTTGCCACAGATTCTGTATGTATGTACTGATGTGTACACGTATGTGTGTGTGCATGCATGTATATGTAACTGTATGTGTGTGTGTGTTTGACGAACTGATAAAAAAACTGAGCATTTTCTGAAATTGAGACTAGATGCAATTTGCATATATATCAAAATAATATACTAACTATACGAGCTGAAAGGCTTATTCTAGTTATTCACTAGGGTCAGCTAAATTAGATTTGATTAGTTTACACCAAATCATACCAGATCATCTGGGGGAGGGAACGTGACATATACAAGACTGCTTTAATCCTGACTAAAATAAGCAGCATACAATGGTTTATGTCAGCTAAGAACAAACATGTTTTGACAAGAGTCTTTAAGAATAGGTGAAACCTGCAGGTAGGGAAGATGGCAAAGCTTGAGTCAACCTTGTTTATCTCTTCAGGAAGGGAGACGTCATTTTGGGGGGTTATCCTGGAGGAAGTGTTGCTACGGCTGATCCTTCCGTCTTTCTTTAAGTGCCTCATGCCAGACACTTCCTCTAGACAGGTGCAGTTGGGTGTGGTGAGACCAAGCAAATCATTTTGTTTGTACCTAGAATGGGTGAGCTTCCAGCAGAAGAAAACATTTGTACCTGCCTTTTAAATAATGATAGGAAAATGAGGCTAGGCAAAGAAGCAATCCTATGCTTTTGCTTAGTTTTTTTCATGGACTGTTATTGGAACAAGTGTGGAGCCAGAAGGCTGAGTGGCAAGGCTATAGGACTGAGGTTTCTGGCCAAACATTGTATCCTTGGGAAAGGCACTTAACACAGTTTTCTCTATCCATCATCATCATCTCTATCCACCCAGGTGTGAAAATGGGAACCTGACTTCAGTTGGGGATAGAGGAAAGAGATGGGCTCCACTTTCCAATACCATGCCCTAGACACAATAATGTCTGGTCTTACAACCTGAAAAAGGTAATGGGACTAACTGTTACCTTTACCTACTTTTTTATCGGAACAGAGGTGCCTTTAGACTTTTTTTGGGGTTATCAATTCCAGGTTAGCACTTCCTTGATGTAAGTAAGACCATCTACAACGGTAAGTATGAAAGAGATCATTAAGGTTGTGGGAAGACCTGAAAGATTTTGTCACGAAAGTGTATTGTGTCGAGTCAAAATTGCCTGAAAATGACTCAACACAATACACTTTCGTGACCAATTTTTTGCCCCACCCTGTGAAGGTATGAGTCCTCCAGAGAATCCAGTCACGAGTGAAGTCATCGTGATGTTAATTATGCATGAGATGGGAGAGGCAAAAACTGTGTGGTCCCAATTATTGAGTCCATGTACCGATACAGTTTTTGTAAAAAATCTTCTTTCATGCAGTGGTGACCAGAAGTCTGCTGACTCAACAGTTGATTATGTCAGCCAGAATGATTCACTTGTGACCACACTACACTGTCTGGAAGGATGATACCCATAGATCTCTTCCACAGATTTGTATACTTGTCAGAGACTGCAGGAAACTGTTGCATCCTTATGACAAATGGACATATTTTCTTGCCAAGACATAAATTTGTTATTGCTTATTACTAAAGGCAAAGGCCTAAATTGCATAACTCCAGCCTTTTAGACAATGTCACCTACAAACTGCACTTAAGTGTGCTTCTTGTCAAATGTATGAAACTTTCATGCACATCACTATGATAACAGTTATTTGAAATTTGAAATTTTGAATAATTGAAACTTGGAAGAAAGTAGAACAAAATATTGAAAGGTTCTTTGTTACCAGTATTAATTTTTCATTTGTACATTGTACTTGAACATGACATTGCTAGAGGACATTTTAAAGTTTGGTTCACCAGTTCAAAACTAGAATCATTAGAATGCAGGTGAAGCTCCAAAGTTATAGAAGGCTTAGAGCCATTTGGAATCAGCTGCCACTCTCTTAACTGACACTGTCCAGACACAACCAGGAAAACCTCTGCCTTGTAATTTGTATAACCATCTCAGTAAATGGTCATTGTTGGTACAGAATACATATCATCCAGACTTTCAGGCCACATGAGGCATTACAGTTTTACTGAACCATCGCCCCAAAGTCCCAAAAGCTTTAACATCACCATTTTGTCCACGTCATGCCCCTTTTGTGTCATTCTCTCAGTTTTCAAAGAGTATATTTACAAGGATAAAAGATGATGCAGCAGAACTGAAGAGGATGTCTGGAATTACCAGACACTTGTTGAATGATACATTGTCAACCTGTTATTCACCTGATTGGAGAAACTATACTGATGACTTCCGTCAATACCAGTAGTTTCATCTGGTTCGTATGTCGCTGAAGAAGGTAAGAGACGGTCACCAAAACGTTAGTGAGAATAAAGCAATGGTTGTGTAAAAAGAGTCTCTTTATTCACTATACTGATGACTGTTCTGAAAAGCTGACTCCTTTTTTGTCTGGAGTTGTCTCTTCTGCAAACTGTGGATATGGTAAGCTTGTCCTCAACCAGTTTACCCTGACAAGTGACCTCAGTATCGCTGGACAGTATAGCCTGGAGTCCAGCCTTGTTAGATTTGGTCCATTCCCAACGGTTGCTAACCCATGTTGCCCAGTTACTTTATGTTGTTGGGGTTGCAACCATTAGGAACGGACCGAAGCAAACAACTGAAAAACTAGGGGAGCGTAGAAACAGTCCCCTGGCTCCTGGGATTTGAACCAGGGCCTGACAGCTTTCTAGACCAGACCAGACCTTTTGGACTGGTCATGGTGGCACTTGAATGCCACTGTTGCACAAGGCCAGGACTCCATTCTCTGGACGGTATAGATGCAGCCTGGACATCACATATGAAAAGGATATTATGGGATCATGGTCCAATTCCTGTTGTTGTGACTCTTTCAGATTTATCCACTTGCAGATGTCTGTGACATGCAAGTCAGGGTTGAGGAAGAGGTATACAAACATTTTAGGGGCCAGTGGATTTCATCCTCCAAAGACATTCCTAGGTAACATGTGGAATAGTTCAAAACAAGATCAAACTTTGGGAATCTGTTTTTAAAGAAAAAGTAGTAACAGTACAGCAACAGACAGGTTAAGATAAAGATGAGCAAAAGAAGCTGCAGCTGATGCTGGAGTTGATGATGACCATTCCTGGTAGAGATGTTATGAGTCAGTACCATCAATGATGTTTGAACTCCTTGGTAACATCAACACCACCAGTGATGCTGTGACTCCCACTCTTGGCTCTCAGCATGCCCTGGTGCTGGTGCATGGAGCCACTGTCAGGGGTCAGGGAGAGGGGCACATACAGAGTCTGGGATGGTTTGGTGTGGGGTGCTCTGTCAGCAGGGTGCCCAGTGATCCCTCACCTGTAAGAGATAGCCCTGTGGCCTGCCTCCTTTCATGCCACCCCAGTGGGGGTATTGCATGCCCTCAATTAGGCCTAATTACCCTGTAAAGTGAGTGGAAGATTTACCCAAGTAAAGTGAGATGTCTGCTTCAAGATTCACTCCCCTGTCCCAGGAGGGATTGTAGTATAGTGTGCTGAGTAATAGCAGGTCAGGGGATGGTGGCATGGCTACTGTGCAGTCTGGAGAAGTGTCTTTGATATCAACTGTTTTATAGTCTACTTCATGCTTTCCAAATTGTTGAAGGGTTTAATTGTTTGTATTGTTTTAATACAGTCATGGAAACTGGTATGTGTTATTGGTAATCTGTAACAATCTGTCTTGTGGACACAGATTCGAGTCTCAGTTTGAAATCAGGCTCTGCTACTACAATGTAGTTGTGCTGTATAACTATAACTAGTATAAGGTCACAGCCTACCTGTTCACACTATGCCGCCAGGCCTGAGTTCATTCAAGCAGTTAATTTTTCAACCCTTCTACTTTTACCGTATGTCAACTTTCTTTCGTAAGTATATTTCATAGGTAAATTTTACACATTTTCACACTAAATGACTTGTTTTTTTCACACTATGTGGCTTGTTGGTCATGATCCTGATACTTTTTCATTCAGATGTACAAATTAATGCCTTCCGCCTGAGGTAATTGTCGGTAAGTGCTACCCCAAAAGATTGACCAGTGCTGTGACCACACCAAGGTCATGACAGGGACACTTAGCCATCTCCTGTTTAAGGAAGGATGTGGGATGAAACTCCAAACAATTTATGATAAGCTGCAGTTTCCTAAGCCTGTCAGATAAAAGTGAGCATGCCTCACTGTGATTCTTATCAATATCGATTGATCTGTGTTTGCTTTATGATTTCCGAACGATTACTCCCAAACCTGTGATTCCCATGATTATCATAATGGCACTACTTATTAAGCAAAATTACACAGTGTTGGAGACATTTCCTGTGACTACAGTACAAGTATGGGAATCAAGAAACACACATGTACCCTTAGGATACTGGGTAACTGGAAACGAGTGTTTTCTGATTAGTACCAAATGACAGTTTGACCCTGCCATTTACAAAAGGGGCCATACACTTTGATTACAACACCTGTTGACTGTCAGCAATATTCTGGACAGGTAATGTTACACTTTCTGTCATCTCCCATAGATGGCGTCCTGTAATGTCCATGGGAAAGTTTCCCCTGCTGTGCATCTGTTTAGCCCACCTGGTGACAAGAGTCGGGACAGAGTTTTTCAACAAAGGGCAGGAAGGACCACAACACAACAATGAACAAGATGAATGCGCTGACACCTTTATGTCGCAGCCAGAAATGGCAGGTCACACGAAAGGGAACAATTTAAGGGGGCAACGATTGCTCTGAGACTGGGAAACAAAAGATTGCCGGATCTATTGTCTTGAGATATAGCCAGAAAATTGGCGTGACATTTGCAATGGAGACAGTACGTGTAAATGTCAATGACAATGGCACAAAGGGAAGACATTTCCTGCCGCCATAGCCTTCGTGGTCAGAGCATGACCTCTGACCATAAGTGGCAATGGCAAGGACGTTTGAGTAACATCTCGAGAAAGTTATCCAGTGATTGTTGTTGTTAATTCTAACCAGTTTGTTGTTGTCTTTTGTGCATATGTAGAAGGTGGTTTCAAACTGAAATATTTTTAAAATACACTTGATATATCCCTAGATACCCATTTTTAAAAATACAACTGATATACATGTAGGGCGCTCCTCAGATAAAGGTGAACTAGTATTAACATGCATTGAAGATTTGTACCTCCAAAATTGTTGGCTGACTTATAAATTCATTTATTTGTGCCTGTTTTTATTGTACCTGTCAGATCTTGTACTTGTAAGATCTACTAGTAACTAAGTTTTTAGACACACATGTACTCTTGATTCTGGTGTTGGGTATTAAAGCTTGTGGTCGATTCAGTTCAGGAGTGTAAGCCAATGCGTCCGGACCTCCTCTCTGAGTTTTCCTAGCTCGGCCACTCGCTACACTGAAATCAAAAGACAACTGATTGTTTCCACCTAAAACTTTAGACTACAATTTATTGCCTTGATTCAGCCTAAAGCGTACCCATCTGTGTAAACCTCCCAAGTTCCAAACCCACTACTGAAATCACAAACGTCCCAGAAAATTTTTTAAGTGAGGCAACCCGACGTAGACCCAGTGTTGCTACAACCTCTCCCTTGACCTTGATGTTTGAGGATGAAATGATGCGAGCCAACTTCAGAAGTACTGCCCAAGTGTCAAGTGTAATGAGTTGTCCATTTACTGTTTTAGGGAAGAGATCCGGAATGGTTTCAAGATGGGTGGCTGCAGTTGATCGGGGAAGACTCTGGGATGTTTGTTTCTGTTGGATGCTACATTTATGTGTTCCAGATAGCGAGTCTGGAACTTTCCTGCTCCACTTTATAGCATGTTCTGGGAGACTTCAGAGCAGGCACTGTCTGACTAAAAAAAAACAACTTAAAATCTTAGCCTGGTAACCATACAATTGTGAGCTCCCAGTATTTCCACTGTGCTGAGAGTATTGGCACAAGCAAAACATTTTTTGGGGGGGTTAGTTTCAGTTTGCTTGCTCAAAAAGTAACTAGAAGAGCCAGCTGGAAAGTTATGGTCCTCTACCTTCCTGTGAAAAGTTGGATATAAAGCTAGTTCACCTTTATCCGCAGGGTAACCTATATTTGTTGTGTTTACCCACACGGTAATATGAGATATCAAGTTGATGGACGGTGGTTTCAAGTTGTAATATTTTCAACTACTGTAGTTTTAAACTATCGTCCGTCGACTTGATACCCGTAACTACCCATTTTTCGAAAGCAACGAAAGGTGAACTAACGTTACATGTAAAGACTTAAAAAATCTAATTTTGCAGCCAATATATAGGATATACATTTGTACAAGACAGGACAAGAGAACACTTACTTTTGGAGTAACAGAGTAGATACTAGGACATAAGAGTTTTCTTTTACACAACCAGTTTTTCTCACCTGCTGACGTTTTGATGTCTGTCAGACATCTTCCTCAGAGCTTCTAACTGGAGTTCTGCTTCTCACCACTATATGTAGCTGATGTAGGTGGTGGTGTAAAAGAAAACTCTTATGTCCTATGATCTACCAACCTGATGAAATTATTTTCGGAAGAGTAAATGCTTATTAGGAAGAATCTTGACTAGAACCCATCACCTGAAAATCTACTTCAACACATTTGAAAGGGCTCTGGGAGTTTGCCTCCATTGGGTCTTACAAGGCCGCAGTCATTTATTATTGGCGGGAGCATTGATTCAAGATTTTTAACATATCGCAGTGTCTCTTCCCAGTATAAGAATCTTCCTGGCATAAGAGTAGCCATGACATGTTGAAAATTGCAACAATAAATACCAGTGCCCCTGGAGAAGTACGAAGGCGGCTATTGGGAACATCCAAAGATTAGATGATCTCTAAAAATCGTTTCAATGATGGAGAGAACACCAACAAAAATGTTGTTAGAGCTTGCAGGTTTTTAAAATGATTTTCCTAGTGCATGACAGGTATACAATTGAAATCTATATAAGACATTATGCGTATAGAACAAATTTACTCCATACAACTTCCATCTGGGACAATTGCTATGCCACCCTTGCTTCATCCCATCCATTACCAGTAAGTTGTGATGGTGACGCCGCTACCCTACCCCACATATTGTGTTTGTGTTATCTGTGAGTAGACAGGAAATGGAGTTCTCTTCGGAACTTGTGGAGAAGAGAATACAATTGAAATCTATATGAAACATTATGCGTATAGAACAAATTTACTCCATACAACTTCAGTCTGGGACAATTGCTATGCCACCCTTGCTCCATATATTCCATTAGCAGTAAGCTGAATGACTAAATTTGAAGAAGAAAGGTTGCCTGAAAACATTATCAATCAGCCTGATTAGCTCAATGAATATCTAATCAAAGAACTAATCTTCACGGGACAATACTGTAATTACTGCCTAAGTAGGGTAGGTAACACTTATTAATATGCTACACAGATAATGTCATTTGCTGATCACTATGATTTTTCAGTGCAGTGGAGGAACCATACCACTGTATATCCACACAATTTAGTCATTATGTGCTTACAGATTTTACAGCTGAAAAGCTTGCTCATCCTTTTGACCAATCAGGGAGCCTGAAGAGTTTGAGTCATGCTTTGAAATGGTAGATTTGTGGCTTAGGTTAATGTTGCTCGGTTAAGATCGATGATTTGTCCATACAAAGGTCAATCTCAGCCCCTGCAGCTACTGTTTGCCTCTAGGCTGATGTTTTTGTTGTAAGCCTTTACACCTCATTATAACATTACAAGTGTTGGTGGAGCCGCCAGAATTAATGAACCGAATAATGCAATTACAGATAAACCAGTGATCTAAACTCTATAGTTTCTAACCAACATCTGGGACATTTTGACTTGGGATCACTTTAAAAATTATCTTTTGAAATGGTTTGCCCCAGTTGCGTTTGAGTTATTATCTCAGCAACATGACAAAGATCTACAGGTAAAAATATCTACCAGGTGGCAGTCTCTAATGGGATTTAGTTTACAACTTGACATTTAAGCATAGGATCAGAAAGTACTCATGAGAAAGCAACTTCTATATGCGGTTAACTGCCATGCACGCAGGCTAGGGCTGTCTCCAGCTTCAAAAGTTTTTCCATCCTACTTATTGTTCGTTAGCCTGACTAAATCAAGCCAGCTTCTAGCAGCTCTTCTACCAGTTTGAAGGAGGAGTCCTAATACTCTCTGCAAGCAGTGAGCGCTTGTGTAACACAGGCAAATTGTTTTAGAATCTGTGTTTTTGATTTTCGGTCGTCACAGGAAAGTACATTTTCATCAATTTCATTTCATGAAGTTTTGATTTTTAAATGGATGGGGTGATATTTTTTTCTGTTATAACATTCAAGTCAAGTTGATTTCTGCATGTCCCAGGACAGAGGGACGTGTCCTAGAGAGACAGCCCTGCATACATGTCTAGTCATGTTGAAAGTACAGCCTGTTTTAAATAGTGCCCATAAAAGTTATCTTAACAGCATGTCAGCTTATGATACATTGGTTTTTACAAATTGATACATTGTCCTGGTTACTTTTGATGCAGACAGAGTATAAAAAAGCAAAGATTTTATCTCTAGAAATTACAGTCACTGTGTTGTCTCAACACATCAGTGTGCAAATGTAGCGATATTATTAATTACCAGAAGCTGAAGGTTGTCTAATTATGTTCTTAGTAAAGGACAATTATCCCCGCCATCCAGTCTGAAGATAGACTGTAATAACCCCTCATTATCGTTTGCACCAGAGTGATTTCTTACCTTGACACTTGTACCTGACATGTTGGTTATGGGGAGGGGGGTGGTTTGCTAATGCTTGTTGCGTGAGCCACGCAGCTAGTGGTGTGGATCTTACATGTTGTCTTTTGTTGTAAGCATGTTAACAGCAAGGTTTGATTTCTTTGTCAGAGAAAGTTGTTGAACAGAATCTTTTATGAAGAGGCAAGCAGGTCATAGAGTGGAAATAGTTGCCAACGAGTGCTGTAGGGGCATCCTCGTTAGATGTGCAAAGGTTATGTGACAGGTCATTCAGTGTGATATAACTAGTCTCTACCAGACTCCGGATCGCTGGATGGAACAAATAGAGAGGAATATAACAGATCAAGGAACAGCTCATAGATCGCGTGCTGTTCCCTGGCCGGTTATATTCCTCTGGCCGGCTTACTCCTCTATTTGTTCCATTTCTACGATTTTTCCAGCGATCCGGAGTCTGGTAGAGACTATGATATAACCAGCTGCTGCCGCGTCATGTACCTGCGAAGCTGATGCATTATATCAAAGGGCATTTTACTGGCTATACACTTCCAGATACAGATTGCTGATCATATATTTCTGAAGTCAAACAGATTGCAGATACAGATTGCTGATGTCAAACCCCAAATGCTTGGATTGTAGCTCTCAGCAGTCCATATCATTACTAGAATAGTCACTTGTTTCCACCTGCCATCATTGTTATCTATACCAAACTCTTTTATTTTTTGTATGTTCAGTATATTCTGTAGGTTCTATGTTGCAATTAGCCCTCAGCAAGAACTTGCAAATAAACCTATTCTATATTCCTGACGAGTATCAAACCAAGGACAACAGAGGCAGTAGGTATACCAGTATACTGTTGTTAGGTGCCCCACCCCCAATGATGAGTCATGCTACATAGAGTTACATGTATGTGAGTGACAGGTGCAAAGTAGGTTCCTCCAGGGAGAGGGTTGGGAGGGGTACATGATAATGTGGTCATGGTATGGTTACTAAATTGCTGGTGATGACAGACAGCACACAGTAGCATCCTGGAAGGGAGGGATCTTTCCTACTGGTCATCTTAGGCATAGTACCTATTAATCATTCTCTGAACAAACAGTATAGAGGTCTTTAAAAGTTGCATGTCAAATACATGTATACTCCTCTACTTTCCATGATTCCAGCAAAGGGTTCGTTCAGGGTCTCCATCTTCTTTCCATGTTCTTTGTTTATTTCTTGAGTCTTGATTTAGTATTGACTAATTTACATTTTCATTTAAACTGTAGATGTCTTGGTTACATGTTATTTGAGTAACTTAAAGCAAAGTTTTCTTCACATTCTATTTGGTGTCGCATTGTACCAGACACTGTTGCTAACAACAATGGTTGCATATTTAATAAAGTGATATTTATGCCTGATGTTCATAATCTCTTTGAATTGAAGGCAATCTTTAAAAAACTTCACCTTCCATGGCACATTCTGAAGCATGCAGCAACCTGCAGTAGCCCCTTCCTACTCCTGACTCTTGATATTTGCCAGGACCATCTCTGTCTGCCCACCTGATAGGAATCAGACAAAGATGTTTGTTTGCACAGCCTAATTTGTGTGGGGGAGGCTCGATCCTGACCTTGTGCATCTATGGTATGTTTCTAAAAACCCTCTTGCCAGAATTAAAAGTCCTGCATGGGTCAGGGCCAGCCAAGCTCTTCTTCTACAGGCACTTTCCAGTCTTGTTTGCTCAGAGAGCCTGAAGGGGGATCTTTTCCGTAGTAAAAAGGGAATGCGCGGTGTTAGGAGCAGCTGCATGGTTGTATCAGACAGTTTGCTACAAATGAAAGTATCTTTTTATGCTGTTTTGTCTGTTTCTTGTTTTATTAAAGGCATCTTATTTCAAAGACTTTTATTATTTATTGCCTATATTTTTCCATGACAAGTCGCAAAGAGAGTGCACTATTTTCTGATAAATACGGTTCAAAGAAGTGTGTAAGACAGTAGCATATTGAGAGAGATGCCATCTTTCTGTCATCCCCTAAACATTTTGGGACTGAACAAGGATATGATAGGATGTCCCTTTGGGAGGATGTGTCAGGTGGGAAAGGATGAGTTGGGATATGGTCAGGAAGGAAACAAGAGACAAAGGGCCTTAAATCTATTGATAACTTTGTTTGATTAGAGGATCATCATCATCATCATCATCTTTGCCGCATGTCAGTTTTTGCTGAGGCAGGCCATCATTGTTCTCCACACTTTTCTATCTGCTGCTGTCTTGTCCCTCCCCACCCTTAGTAGAGGATGCTGGTATATAACATATATTTGATTTGTACCAAAGTTCTAAACTAGCATATCACATATCAATGGTGGCAATGTTTGATGTTGTAATCTTCCTGATGTCCATGTTCACTCCTCAGCCTCCATGACAGCAACACTCTCTCCACCCTGCTGTAGATTAGCTGGTCGGCCTCACCAGACCAAAACATGCATGGTTTCTGCCAGGATTTGCACATCGGAGCCGCCTGTGGAAATAAACCGGCTGTGTGTGGAGTCAGCACATCTTGAAACAGTCACAAAACAAAGCTAGCGAGACTAGAACCCCAAACCTCCTGGTCCAGCAACCTTTGTGTTGAGTCAGTAAATCCTGCTGTCATTTTTTTCTCTTTCTTGGAATACAGGTATAAAGGAAATATATATGGTGCGCATAGATATGTATTCCGATACGATGGCGTGGCAGGTATGCATTTTGCAGTCAACAGTCAGACTAAACAGACATTATTGTAATAATAACATTAAAACATACTAATGTCTAAATGTTTGGATGATTGAATGGAAAGATATATACACACTTTTCAAGGAGATGGCTGAAAAATGGAGAAGGATAGAAATGCACTATCATGACTGTCACCCTAGTCTCTGTCCTTGGAACACCCCCAGCCAAGTTTAGATCTGTTATCATCATCCATGTTAGTGATGGGATTCCGCTAAGCTGACATGACAGGGACATGTTTTCTGGAGTGCATGTTTGCATTTCTTTAGCACAAATTACCTGGTGTTTAAGAAACAGGTTGCCTGTTGATTAAAGGCGCAGACACAGGCAGGAATGCTGGGCATGGGTACGGACATGTTGACCCAACAGGAAATATGTGCATGTCAACAAGCCCAGGTGCAGGCTGGGAGCAGGGGCAGCAATATCTTGTATCATGTTGGGTCAATATTAGTTTTGGAAGGTCCTGCTCTCACATTCGTTATGTGCTGCCCGGCTATTTCTGGAACTGCAAGTTTAGTTTAGGACAAATGTCACACATCGTTTGTTCTACATGTACAACCATTGCTATATACTGCATACATGTTTGAATCACTATTTATAGACAAGCCAGGGAGAATCATAGGGACTGAAAATTTGAAGGAAAAAAAAGGTGGATTTACCAACTGATAAGTATCTTATACCAGCTCAAAAAGTCATGCCTTCAAATGCCAGAGTTACCAACCTAGGATTGATGTGTTCAAAAATTTGTACTTTCCCAGAACTATCGTAGGGTGGAATTTGTTATCACCAAAAATTCACTCAGTCCGTCCAAAAAATCTGAACTTCACGACACAAAGTTGATGAAAATGTGTTTTCCTAGGCTTAAGATGACAATTTTAACGTGGCAAACAATGCATGAATGGGATGGGGGGAAAATGGAGACAGCCCTGGGTTACAGACATAAATGTAACCACCATTCAGTGTATCACACCAGGGAATTATATTATACCAAGGAGGTTGAAAAAGAACCTCCTTGATTATACCTGTTGGACTTATGGACCATAGTCATAAACTTCTGTAATTTTTTTGCATCTGAATATTGAGGAAAGCTACCAATTAAGATCTCATCATCTTTGATACTTAATTTTCCAGTGTAGAGTTTGGAAATCTGGTACTGTTTGTTTCCATGCTTATCGTTTATTGTTCTAGACCTTACTGCTAGCTCTTTGATTTGAACAGGATTTTTGGTGGGAAGGAATGTGTGTGGCTGATAGACATCTATCTACCAGGCTTTACACACTGCTACCCAGGATATCAGCTAAGCCTGCCATAGATTTCAGGGACTTGACAAAACTACAAAATTTCACTGTAGGTCAAGATGGGATTGTCATTGGGTTTGCATGTATACAAGTCAATATTATTACAGAAAATTCTCTAAATTCTTATAGTGAATTCGAAGCTCATGCTACATGTATGTCGTGGTCTTCGTATCAAGAAAGTACATGTAGGATTGTAAAAACTCTTCCAATGCTGGGCGGTTACAGTGTACACTGCAACATTACAACAGTTTCTCTTCCCTCCCATAATTCTTGCAATATTCTACCAAGGAGGTTGAAAAAAGCTCTTTCTTGAGTCTACTTCTTACCTTACGATGTTTGAAAACTCTTGAACATGTGACATATTACTTTTTTTATGTCACTATCTTGAATCCAGCAAAGCCACTATGCTAGCTTGGTAGCCAGCCCTGTTCTGTTGGTCTGCTTCCTATTGTCAGACCTACCAGGTTAGTGGATAAAAGTTGAGCAAGACTGGATGCATGGCTATCACCATGCTACCAAGTAAAGCAGGCCTGATGCTTCCTTGCTGTGCTGCCTGCAAATAGTGTACATTCCATGCCCAGTCAACTGCCTTCCTCAAACCCTTTAATTAGGATAACCCCTAACTAAACAAACTTGCCCCCCTAGGATACCTCCAAAATTATGTCTGCAAAGTGACCTGCTCATTTTCATCCTACTGCCACATTTGTCTTTTCACAGCCATGTCAAATTGTAGGTTACATGAGGGTATTACATGTTTTTCTATTGATTTGCACTGGATACAATCAATTTGATGTGCTTTTATTCCAGGGGTATCGAATTTCCTTTTTTGCCAAGAATGAATACTTAAGTGATCACATTTAAATGGATAACTTCTCTGTTATCAGATAGATGAATATGCTGGTCCCAAAGGTGCAATATTAGCCTAGTAGGTTCCATTTGATTACTACCAGGCCTGCCCTGAACCTACCACCTTGACCAATCAAACTTGGGCTAACATTTTTCGCAGCTACAGGACCCACATTGTACATTGTATGCCTAATCTATCAACATTGACCACATGTGTGCTCTTGCTGTTGCACAATTTCATGCTTGTGAATTGTATGATGACAGAAAGTGGCTGAAATGTCAGATGTCATATCATGGTCAGGGTTCGTATGCCTTGGCAAATCTGGCCAAGGTACATTCTTACATATCAGCATCATAAAAAAATTGTACAAAATTCAAAAGCTTATGTCAGGGCTTGTGAAGCCTTGTTTGTAAGGATGTTTGCTGGGTAGACCATGAGCATGGTGCCTGCAGTAGGTACATTGTATCTTCCCTCATTACTTTGGTGTTGAATGTGAGGTCAGTGTCCAAGGACATGGAGATAAGTGCAGGCAGCTTCCCAGTCAGGCGTCCCCAAGGCTGTCAGCACCTGAGCCATGAGCTGTCTGAGAATGCTGCACACTTGTGACTCATGCTAGGATGGGGAGATAGCAGGAAATCAACAGCAGATAACTTTCAAGAATTATCAACGTAATGTGGGTCATATGTCTAATACCTTTGGTGTCATATCGCCCTTTGCATTCATGTCACTCATCGTTGATAAGAGAATAGCGATAGGGACTTTTCAAAGATTGCAGCATTT
This sequence comes from Branchiostoma floridae, assembly GCF_000003815.2. Taxonomy (NCBI): domain Eukaryota; kingdom Metazoa; phylum Chordata; class Leptocardii; order Amphioxiformes; family Branchiostomatidae; genus Branchiostoma; species Branchiostoma floridae. Next base: position 11,517,986 of record NC_049982.1, read on the forward strand.
ACCATCATTGTACATCATTTTAATTTTGCTGAATATATTGACATCATCATTTGCACTCATTCACCTTTTATCTTTATCATAGCTCTGTGGAATGAACATCAGTTTTGTGACCCCCACTTTTCCACTTTTCTAGATAACATAACACTTCTGGATAACATTACATCATTGTCTTGTGTGAAGGATGAGTGTCTGTGTGTCCAAATCTTATCTTATGTGTTCATTGAGACTTGGTGAGAGATGAAAGTTGCAAGGTCTTAGAACAAGGTCACCAAATGTGATGCAGCCTTGTATGTTAAACTTCATGTGAATAAACTTTATGTGAAAAAAAAGCATGTACAGGACACCTCATATACACACAGACCTCTTTGCTAGTATTTTAATACAGTCACAAACTAACAGGGGTAAAATTCAATTGTTTCCCTATAATCAATACTTATATACACTAGCACCACTTCTGCACAGTTCCCATACTGCAGAATGTGCAGATGTGCCCATACTGTCTGTTTAGTGTTGGCCCGTTGGAGAGGACCCAAACCCACCCATGCTACAGTGGGCACGGTCTGGGGAACATCAGAGTTGAGGACTCCCATAAGCTGAAGCCTTAGCCCTTGCAAAACACTGGAAGGTTACTCTAATGACAGAACTTGATATTGCCACCAATTCCATGTCATTAAAAGGTGATTAGACCAACTTGCTGTGGAGCAGATGTATTGCTCCCAGAGCTGTTTGAGAAAAGGCAGACGAGGGTGGCAGCTCCAACCAACTCCTGATGGCTGATTTTGAACTTTACCTAGTACTGTACATATGTTTTATACACAACTCACAGACAAAAGTTAAGTCATATTGCAAGTATATTCACCAGGTAATCAGACAAACATGAGAGAAATGTTCAGGTTAAAATCTATTCATTCTGAGGAGGCTTCTTAAACCAAAAGACATTGGGAGGGCCTAGGTTTCAATACAAAAAGAAGATTTTTTAGTCAATCTGGAAGCTGTCTCAAAGGGTTAATTATACAGCTGTAGCTTTGTACCAGTTAGCCTCACCAGCAGTGCCAAATTGGGCCAAAGTCATTACACAATCTTGCATTAAGACTGAGAGTGATTTATGTGACCAAAGGTCCTTTTTCCACTGTTATGTTCAACCTCTGTGGCAGGGATAATAGGGTTGTGCCTACTGGTGAGTCTCACTTGCCAGCAAACCTGTACAAACCAGTTAAGAGTAGTCTCAGGCACAGTCTCTCTCTTGTACAGCTGGTCTTACTAATTGAAAGTGCAAATCTGCCTCACATGTACTTCAAAAAGGAAGTGAAATCACACAGAAACAAACCTGGATGGCACATGTGCAAAAGACAACCAACTGAGGACAAGGATGGGAAACTTCCATGGTGTTTGGGAGGCAGAAATTATTAAGGTCTGCAATGCTTTAAATGATAGGAGATAGATATGTGAGTGAGTGAGTGAGTGAGTGAGTGAGTGAGTGAGTGAGTGAGTGAGTGAGTGAGTGAGTGAGTGAGTGAGTGAGTGAGTGAGTGAGAGTATATTTGAAGAGCAAATATAGCATTACTAGTAACTCGCTATAGACAGCATTAGGTTTTAAAATAGTCTATAGTCTGTCATCACTTGTAACCCTTTGAAGTACAATTGTGCAGTATAAGACTGTACTGGTTAAGTAGAGGTCAATGTTCAATGACTCTTGTTTGCATCTGGCATGAGGCCACCTTAAACAAGTCTGTCAGGCTGCCCAGGCCTCACACAGCCAGAAGCACCGGACCACCAAGTTTTCTAATCAGGTGAACTTGAAGCTCATCAGGATTTACACTGGGTTTAAAAGATCAAGGCAGGAGGAGGTGTCTGAGTTGCATGTGGTTTTGGCATCATCCGAATGGTTGTGACGTCAGCACTGGCGACAGCATGGGACCCAAGTCCTGTCCTTCTGCTGGTTCGATCAATCTTCATCAAAAGTTCATCTTGGTGTTCCCCTGTTCATAGAAGATGTAGTGTTAAGATGCTGTATGTTATAGTCATGGATTAAGTGGCTGTTGTTTTTCGTAATGGCATTTGATAGGAGGGACACCTGCAGGTGGTGCCCACAGCATCTCACTGACTTTCTCATATTGCCGTACATGGTGGTCTGTTGTTAAGAAGTACACATGGTGTCTTATGATGATGTCTGAAATGGTCAAGGTTTAGTTGTTTGTACTTTTGCCTTCAGGCAATTTCCAGTGATTTGCTTTGCTAACCTAATATCTGCAGGAAAGGGATTTTTCGTATTGTGTGAACTTGTTGAAGGTGTGTTGTAAATTTTGTTAGGGTACATGGCCAGTATCATCATCTCTGTTGAGTGTTCAGGTGACACGACAAGTTAACAGCGCAGACACACAGCCAATCCTTTTGTGACCTCACATAGCATCCTGTAAACTGGGAAGATGGCCCGGTGTCCTGTCATGTGCACTTGTTCCCTGCTTGGAACAAATTGGAGGCATGTGTGGGGCTGGGCTGCAAATTTGGTGCAGGTTGGAGTGGGGGGACAGCTGGAGGACCCAGGCCCTTTGAAATCCCATCCTCTGTGCCTACAGGGGGGAGCTGCCTGATAGGGGAGGTTATAGGGTTGGAGACTTGACATCAGGCCAATTTCATGCCATTTCTCTAATTAAGAAACCAGAAGAAGGTACTGGCAGATACATGTACCCTACCAGGAAACGCTATTGTAAATTCGAAAGCAGACTTGGACAGTGAAGGCAGCTTTTGTTTCATCTTTTGTCTTTGAATTTAGAGGTTTGTGTTTATCTTTCTGCAGATGGTAAAACTTGTTGAACATTTTGGCAAGGCAATCACAATTTCACAACACAACTCTGCTTGGTTAACGACTTAGACATATATCAGGGAAGAAGGATAGTTAAGAGAAGGGTTCCATTTCAAACACATGACCCTGCATTTCTCTCAATCTTGTCACTTCGGAATGCAGACAGCATTTTATGACTCTCACATGGCGGAGAAGTCAGACTTGTGCGACTATATACAATGTATGAGGGATGTAAACTGCACCCTTAACTCGGCTTGGAATGTTGGAGCCCCGGTTTAATCACCACTCGCTGATGGTCAGATGGTTTTTCACTCCTGCGGACTCCCTCCCATTGCCAGAAGGCTTCTTGGATGCAGAAGAAAGGGGGAGGTGGAGCCGGTTTATGGGTCAAGTCATTTGACTTCTTGTTGACTTTTTACAATTTACAGGGAGATGTGACAGTCTGAATTTTTCATTAAAAAATAAGATCGAGTGTATTTATTTATTGGTTTGGCTGTTCAATCCACACACACAGCCAGGGATGCCCAACGAGCCTGCGGATATTACAAAGGGCTTTTGCTGCTGACAGAGGGAATGCCATGGAATTTTGGACAGAATAACAATCAATAACAATATTCTATAAAGATTATTTCATTGGGAAAGAAAGTGATGGAAGTAAGAAAAGTTTGTGAGGGATTCTTTTCTCCTTTTGTGATTGGCCAAGGAGAGCACATGTTTAAAGATGCAGTGGAGAAAGGATGAAAGTTATGGAAAACAACAATGTATAACTATAAAGATGGATACTTGCATGTGCAGATGCTTGGATGGATAAATGAGAAATACGTATTATATATCATGAAGAAAATGCTTCATAATCGTTACCAGAATGGCTTGGAAAGTGATATGTTTTTCAAACAGTGATAAGTTAGGACATACTGTACAACATATAAACAAAGTCTTATCAGTCTCATATTTTCTCCCCCATCCTGTACAAGACTGTCCATATACCTGTCAGAATGCCTCCCACTTGTAGCCATCAAACAGACCTGGCACCTGCAGCAGAGGCTCTCCTTTCCCTGTGTTGATTGTTTTTACTCAGGCTCATTTGTAATCTTGCCCCCACAGACTCCCTTCTAATAATCCTGGCCCTCCATCGCCTGACCTGCCCACCCCTGCGCCCTGCCTTCTGGCTGTAGGAGGGACATAAACCAACCAATATTCCACCAAAATCTGCTTCCAATTTTCATGGATGGTTTCTTAATCCCCTGATGTTATAACATCAAGGCCCACTGACCCTGTACTATATAGACCAATTGTTTAAAGCTTACTCCTGTCAGGATGATGTATATTATCCTCAGTAATCCTCAGTAGCACAGTGTTTGCTCCTTTCATTTGATGTATTAGCTTGTTGATGGGCGTATATAATGGTCGCCCACCAGTAAGTAATCCAGGGGATGTGTTCACACATGCCAGTATTATCTTTCATAATCTGTCTTTAACTCAATATTTACCCTATGTAGGGAAGAGTAGAGAGGCCTTGTCAGGTAAATAGTCATTTATCAAGTAGTTAGGATAGGGATGGGTTTTGCCTGGAGGGGATTTGATGCATATGGGATCTATTTTGGTGTGGTGTGTATTTATGTCTACAGATAGGAGGGGTTGGTATGGATGACTTCATAGTAAACCGTTTGGATTAGTATGCATGTACATGTTGTTATCTGTTAGTAAGATCATTCAAATGTGGGTACAAAATATTGGGATGTGTCTCGAAATTTCTAAAGGTAGGCTGGCAAATCATGAACGGATCTAGAGAGGAGCAACCATAACAACTTTATTGATAAGAGCCGTAAGTCAGAAGTAATGGGTTGATGATTATTGCACAGATGACATTTTCACAGCATTTTTAGTCTACAATTAGGGTGAAAAAACATGTTAAAGATAAAGCACAGTTGTTCATTTATATAGCATGCATTAATGACATATTGCCCAATTAAGCAGTTTATGGTAGTTATAATGTGTGTATTGTTACCAAGATTATTACATGTAAGTAAGTCAAACAACCCTATCAAGAAAACTCTGTTGTTCCAAGACAAACAGGGGTCACCATTTCTCATAGCCATAATATTTTAACAAGCTAAGCCTCTAACACCTAGGGTGTCAGCTGGTTCCTATTGCTGAGCTGTTGTTCATAATCATGTGGTTTGTATCATCAGCGGGGACTCACATATTACACACCTAATCATGCGCCTGCCCCCCACCCATGCAGAGATGATGTGAGATGATCAGGTTTGACAAATCCTAATGACCCACTCTTGGTGATCTGTGACCCCCTCACTAATAAATCATTATGGTTAATGGACACTTAATAGACCATGTATCCACAGCTAATATGATAAATGGACCAAGCTGGTTCTGATTTTGATGCAGCTTGACCTACTGTTATGTAGTATGTCTCATGTATCCTGGAGTAGGCTGTGTTGTGGGTGAGTCTGGGGTTGGGTATGCATGTTATATTACTTATAATGTTACAAAAATGAACTAGACCGCCATCCTACTTTACTTATGTACAATGTTAGATTCTTTAACCAATTAAAGATCTGTTCTGTCTGTTTATGTCATATATCTCACTCCCATTCTTTGTTGTGCAGTGACTGCCTGCATTGGGGGTCCCAACAAGAACACCCTATGTGTGACTCTCAAATCAAAATCAAGGAAAGTAATACTCATAATTTGGTTGCTTTTCTAGTATAAAGCACATGAATGAAATAGCTTGACCTATAACTACAAAGTACCAGAAATCATGATAGGCTGCCTGTGCCATATGGAAAAGAGCATGCAGACCAGTCATTGTCACCTCATCTGCCAGTTCTATTCCTCTTGTTCTGCTCCAGATCTTTTTCCCTTCATCTACCTCACACTCAATCATTCCTACATTCCTCTCCTGTTTTTCAACCCAACCTCTGTACTGACATTAGTACCTGTATGGTTATAGAGATTCAAAAGCCGAAATATCTTGCAAGTGTCAATCATAGGAAGTCAGATATAAGATACTGTATAACTTAAAGTACAGCAATGATAATATAGAGCCAGGATAAATTATCATGCAAAATTTCCCCTCATTCCAACCAATTTGATAAAAGCCATGTTTAATAGTAGATTTTGTAGCCTCATTTGCAGACTTCTGGAGCTTGTTTATTTTGAGGGTAGTGCTGATTCGCAGTTTTCAACATGGGCTAAGATTTTCTATGCCGGGAAAAGGAGTTTCCTGTGCTGGGAAAGGGAGAGATCCACCCAGAAATAAACATTGCCACTCCACAAGTCTGCAAAGGAGGCTATGTTTCTCATATACATGCAGTGCTGACCTCAAAATTAGGTCAGATGTGTCTCCTGCATCAAAAAAGGCCAGTCACAAAGAAAGTTCTTTTTCTCAGCCAGTGTTGTGGGACTATAGCCAACGTGTATGATGAATGAAGACTGGGTGCCCTGAGGGCTGAGAAAGATGATCGCAGCAGGGTGCCTTGTTAACTAGCCTATCCTTCACCTTTACTATTGAACCATTCAGGGTGCCCTGAGGGTGTGTGCCCCAGCCACAGAACCGGCACTGATCATCAGGATGTACACAACAGATCAAAACACATCCAGCCGGTCTAGACGGGTAGTTGGGGGCTGGGTGTTTCTTGTTTGTTTGTTTGTGTGCATGTGTGTATTTGTGTGTGTAGGTTTGTGTGCATGTGTGTGCGTTTGTGTATACATGTGTGTGTGTGCGCGCGCGTCTGTGTGTTTGTGTGTGTATACGTGTGTGTGTGTGTGCACGCGCACATCTGTGTGTGAATGTCACGGTGACAAAGTCACACACACAAATACACACATACAATGTCACACACAAATACACACATACACACGTGTTTTGTCTCTTTGTGTGTTTTTGTTGTTGTTGTTTGTTTTGTGTGTGTGCAATTATTGTTTTTGGTTTGGATGTGTGTGTTTTTGTGTTTTTTTGGTTCTGCGTGTATGTGTGTGCATGCATGCAATGTTTTTCTGGCAAATAACAAGAAATATACCTTGTATGTTGAAAAGAAAGGGTAGAATTAACATTACCAAATGGAAGTTTGTGGTGCTGGTAAAGCCCTCTGCTTATATTTCAAGGTAGCAAATCACTCTCCTTTGAAACTGTGCATCTGTTTTCCTCTCCCTACCCCATCCATTTTGTTTGTAGCTTTGTAGATTGGTCCGAATAGCAGCCTGTCAAATAATTTGTACTTCTCCTTGGAATTCAGCAGGATCCTAATGAAGTCCAGGCTCTGCGGGATGACCCTCCTTTCAGTCCTGTCCCTCTTCCAAACTCCCTGGTGTTTCCCTGCCCAGACCAATCTGTCTATTTTTCCTGCCGAGGTTAGGCTACTGAGAAAAGTTACCATATTCTGTAACTGTTCCAGTATAGACCGTGGATGTTAATCCTTCCAAATTTCTTGCATTGTACTCCCGAGTGAAGCCTCTTCTGCAGTATTGTAGTTAGGAAATGATGGCCATGACACAATTACTGCCAAACATTGTCACTTTTTATGTAGATAAACATTATAGAAGTAGCAGTTCATCAGAAGGGACATAAATGTGCATTGTCAGTGACGGGCAATTTGATGATGGTGTGATGCTGGGTATATGTTCATATGCATGTCTGTGTGCTTTTGAGATGTCAGGATGACTTGCAGATATTGTACATCCTGAAAACAAGCAACAGACATACATAACTTTGTGGGTTACTTTGTTGGACCACCCCGTTTGCTAACTGTGGGGCATTTCTTGTTATGTCTGGACTCAGTCTGATCAGTGCTGTTTCATTGGAAGTGGTCTGTACTAACATGGGCAACCTGTGACTACCATAATGGATTTGCATACACAGCTAGTTCTGCCTCCCAGCATGCCTTGTTTTCTCAAGTGCTGTCCTGGCCCAAATCATGGATCTACCAGTATTCCATAGCCTCAGTCTTGGATGCTGAGAGAAATAATGAATGGTTTAAGTGATTTTTGTACATATATTGGCAAAAAGCAGGTTTTTAATATAATAAAAGGAATTTTGAAGGGATTACCGATTTCGAGATGTTGTGAATCACTAAAGAAAAGGAAAGGAGTCTGCTGAAGACGAAGAATCAGGTTTTGGGTCAGAAAAAAAACACTAGTAAACCTAATATAATTTTCAGAGGAAATGGAATGAAGGCAATGAGTGTAGTGACAGAAATCAAATTCTTCATAACATATCGTATGTAGCACTGTGTATGATATATTAGTTTTCGAGATATGTGGACTGATACATTAACATATCTTATGAGAATTCTATGTATTGGACATTGGACATAGCACATTTTTTTTTTACGAATTAAGAATGCCTCCAGCCTGAGTAGTTTGACCGCAGACATTTTTCGATGGAATGTCATTTCCAGCGATCCCACATTCCGTGTTAAGCCTGGTGGATTTAGTGCTGTTCCTTTATTATGGTTTTTACTTTCTTGTTGAAAAAGGTGAGGATTTGAGTTTGTATAGGGTGGGAACGTGATCTAATCATGTTTGCAACTTTTTCCAACTTAATTGCAGCTTAGCTTGGCAGGACACGCCTGGGTGTTCTTGCATTCGTTGCCTTTGGTGACCAGTGTGAGCCAGCAAGCTAATTGTCCAGTCACTGTTTATAGCATGTTTCACATATTTCTTGTAATGCGCACCTGAGTATTTTGGCAGTGTTTGGAGGATGTTTGTGTGTCACGCCCTAGTGATGGTGTTGGGGCGCTGTCCCCCTTTTTTAAAATATGACCCAGCCACTCGATTGGTTTTCCAGAGGACCACGTAAATAGTGCCAAGAGCCATCTCACCATCTCACAGTAATATGCTTAGAACCACGAGTTGAATGCAATGCTTGCTTACGAATGTTGTATCCTTGGGTGATAAATTATTTACCGTACCAGCCATTCCCAGCATTCACACCAAATGTCTCTGGGAAACTTTTAAAGCCGTGTTTGACAAACTGGCCTAATTGATAGCTGTGTCACAGGTATCGCGGTAACCGCGGGACGAAAGACATAAAAGCTATCTACCGATGGAGAAAAGCAGGCTTTTCGCCTCTAGAGGTCTCAGGTTATTTGCACATACCAAAAGTGAGTAAGTTTGGCCCCAGCACATTCCCACCCTGCCCCGAGTTCCCCACGGCTAATGTTTGCTGAGGCCTGATCCAGATCAGAAGTGGCAAAACTGTTTAACCCTGGCGACTTGGTCTGGCCACACAGAGATAAACGCCATGTTAGTCGCTCAGTTGGACAGTACAGCTTGGGCAGGGGTACCCTGGAAACCAGACTCTTCGCCAGGGCCGGCAGAGAATCTGTTCGGCAGCCAAAGCAGGTCTTCCCAAAGACCTGTCTTTTCCATAAGTTTGCCTGAGCTGATTAGCTAGATTCCCTGCCTTACAAATCCCCTATGTAACACAAATCCCCTATGTAAGGTCCTCGGGAAGACCTTCCATGCCTGCCGAACAGATTCTCTACTGGCTCTTGCTAACAGTCTGGTTTCCAGGGTAGGACGGGGTATCATCTGTATATGTGTACCTGACTTACAATTAATGACACTATGGAAAGTAGTAGCAATTATTTGTCTCTGATGCTGTAGGGGCCGTGACGCAGGTGGCAGCAGTCGGCTGGTCTTCACTCCGCAATTCTAGCCAGCTCTGTCCAGTGGGTCCATGCTATTGAGGCAGCACATTTTATGTTCATCACGACACACTCAATCAAACACTTCCCCTGTCTACCAAGACCACTGTTGCACGAGGCAGAAACTAATGGCTATTTATGAACCCCATTTATCCGTGTGATCAAATATTTCTACCACACTGTATATGCACTGCCAGAATAAAATGCCATTCTATCTTCATGCTTTTGTCAGTGCCATACAACAAAACAGTGTTATGTTGAATCATCACATACCTTACATAACGTAATGTTGGTACATGTAGGTGGTCTTCACTTGGGGTTGGGCAAAAATTTGTGTCCCAAAATGTTTGTCATTCTAACATGACCAGAATATGCAGCTACGTGGCAATTTATCAAGAAAAGGCCAAATTTTTCAGATAGCTTAAGAATTGGAGACGTCAAAGCTAACAACATTTTTGCAGGTTGAAATATGGCGGCTGAAAAGTAAGATATTCAACCTAGCTAACATAAGCATTTGTCCAAAAAAACATTTCATACCAGTCTGTTTAGCAGGTGGATTTGACAGGTACCCTATTGTACACCTGTACTTCAGGAAACTGCCATTGTGTGTATACAGTACTCTGTGACCACAGTGCACACTTCCTCCACTGTTACAAATTGTTGGTATAATACAGTATACTCTTTGTTTGTGTGGAAAATGTATTGTTCACATTGTTAAAAATGCGTTTTTCCCTTCTGTTTCTTTTCCTTTTGTAACTTTCACTCTTTTTATACCTTTTCGTTCATCTTGCTCTGTCAGTACCTTTCATTCCTTCTTTCCTTCCACAGCATACAGGTTACGTACCATACAAACCCTGCAGAGTAAGTGTTCCTCTGATGTATTGTCTCAGAATTGTTTGCCGTTATACCGGAACAGTTCAATAGTCGTAATACCTCTGCATTTATCCTGTTGCCATTCCCACCAAGGTTCTTCACTTGGGCTGTACACAGCTCCAGCACTTGAAAGCCTTCTTTCTTCTGAGATTTTGATCAACCGATGGTTTTCCGCTATCGGTGACTCCATTAGGACTAGTCAATCTGCCGATTGTGTGGAATTATCTATTGTTTATTTCTGTGTGTGCCAAGCTTCCTACTTCACTCCAAATATTGTCCCCCATTGTGACCCTCCATATTTGTACATGAAGGTTGGACTGGTACTGTTCACACACCGCTATCGTACAATATTTACCCCCCCTGCCGTGTTAGGAAAGCCGCAGAGACACGCGCCTTTGTGCCAACATTCGTCGCTTCCGTCCGCCGCTTGTAACAAATAACAAAATATGGTGTTTACTTGCTATTGCATCTATTGGATGTACTTTATGATGCTAATTGTTATAATCATCAGGTCCTTTTCTGGGCAGGCTACTCTGATAACAGCGATAAGGAAATTAAGTGCTTCAAGATCTTAAGTTGTTGATCATCGGATGAAATGACCGGCTTTAAGAGCACCTTTCAGCAGCTGGATTTCAAAGCAGTGTTTGCCGACTACTTGGTCTTGGGTTTCAAAAGTCAAGTGGAGACGTGACTGATAACTGTTTATTTGAGGGACAGAATCCGGAGGAAAACGTCCCAATTTGCTGGGGAGTGCCATCATACAATAACCGGGGTGTGGACAGTGGGGATGATAGTTCTCACAGAATGTCATCACTAGGGCCCGGTCTCCCAGGGGGATGTGTCCTGTCGGCTATTATCGTGTTCATTAGTGCATCCGGCTGTTAAAGTGTTACCTGTCTGCTACACGCTCTCAAGTAGGAAAAAATTCAGGTTGTGTAAAGGAGGAGTGGAGCGCGGGTAGAGAGGTCACCCACAGTTCACATACTAGGGTTTTAAGTGCCCGTGCTTTAAGCCTAGCCCAAGGCCTAGACCTAGATGCTCCGTGAACAGAATCAGGGACAGCGGCAGGATGTGTGTGTTACTGTAGATATAAGTCATCTCATGTCAGCTGTGTACAGAAGGATTGATAATGGCTTTGCAAAGGGCCTTCCTGAACAGCTTGTCCTTCCAAACTTGTTCACAAAGGAAAAGACTAAATCTTTTTTGGAGACTAAGTGCAAGATAGACTTCATAACAGGGCTATCTTCAGGGCCTTTCCCTCTGTCCTGGGACATAGATTTGCTTGTTGGGACAGAGAAAATTTTACGTTGCAAAAAATCTGAACTCGAAATGAAAAAAGTCAGACATGAAATTGTCAATTTAAGAGCGTGATTGATTTAGCAACAAAACTCATCAGCATGGGCTCCCAAGCAATTGGTGAGACAGAAAAACTTTACAGCTGAAGACAACTCTCAGACTGCTTCCTGCACACAGCCACATCTACATTGCACATTTATATTAGAACATCCCATACAGAACTGTACCTTCTTCATGTGATTAAAACTGTACTCCTTTTGCACCACAGATTGCTGCCATCGGCCCCACCACAGCGGAGGCGATGACCTCAGCTGGCCTGTCCGTAGCCTGTACAGCAGAGAAACCCAACCCACAGGCCTTGCTGGCTGCGATCCAGGCTACCATAGCTGCACAGGCCACCGAAGGTCCCACATGAGGAACCCTCCTCTAATAACTCTAGATCAGACAAGTGCCTTCACACTCTTCACCCAGGAGGAGAACACCTGCCTCCCCATGAGAGGAATGAAATTATGGATGCATGTAAATACATGTAGGTCCTAGAGGGCCTACATTTTAATACTTATTTTGTATTTACAATTAAATGTACTTAATTATTAGCTAGTCTGTTAAATTCAGCATAAATAGTTGTTGGTAAATTACTCATGAAGTATAATTTGTCACTTTTGCCCTACTTTGTATGTTATTTGTTATCCTGAATTCAACATTATGCATGATTCTTCTATGATGTAGTGGAAAGCCATATTTCCTCAAAGTCACAATGAAGCACCTGGTTGTGTCGGCGTGAATCACAGCCGAGTTTTGCTGGACACCCCGTGAATACAGTGGAAACCTTTTGTAAGAATAAGTCAATGTACCGATAAGTATTGACATTTCCTGAATTTAACATTAAGCATTGTCGGTCCTCTAAAATTTAATGATAACTGTTTCTAGGATCCCCCCATGCAGACCCTTGGCCTAACCCCTCTTCATATAAACTTATATGTTTTCCTTTTGTCGACTCAATGTCTGATTGTTCTTTAAGGTGTCATAAACCCGGTCTGAAAGGAATCAGTATATGATCATTAGAAAATGGCCTATGCCTCAAGTAAAGATATAGCAGGCATCTAAAGATATAGCAGGCATCTTTCTTTGTCGGTCCCAGAATTTTCAAGAAGTGAGATAGTTGTTTTAGGTAACATCAAAGCAAAGTAGAAGCTGTGAGAGCTCCCTGCAGAATGAGACAGAGCTCCTCCACATTTACTGGCTTTCTCTGGCATCCTCCAATCCCCGCTGCAATGTAAAACAGCGGATCTGATTGCACCTTGATAGAGAGAAATTCCCGAGGAGTTAGAGGCATTAGGTGCCCTAATACGTGGGTATTCCTGGTAGCCTACCCCGATGAACTCTGGTCGGCTCTTTGGTGTACCGTTTCGGCTGCAGCTCTGGGATTGAACTTGACTGAGCTGTTTCTGCCTCTCCTTGGAAGACTACTTGAGGTAAACATGTGTACAGGAAAGAGCAGCTTGCTGTGAAGGATTTGCCCTGTGTGGCGTCTGTCAGCTTGTGAAAGACAAAGGATTGTAGTCGCAGTACCGAACTTCATTCTCCAAGGACGCAGAGTTTAACAGATCTCCTTTGTGGCTTCCTCTTCGAGAAGCGCAGAAAAGTAGGAGAATTTGCCCTGTAGGTTTTTTTGCGTCCACCAGAGGCATGCCTTCCCTTGTGGTGTTGTTATCTTTTGCACTAAGTCCCAGGATGCCATGTGTTGTTCTTTATCTCATGTATCATTCCTACCAGTGGTGGAGAGCAGTGTATTGTAGAGGAGAGGAGGATTGTAAGTTACAACCATCCTCTCCTGTAAAATACACGTTAGTTTCTCCTGCCTCCAAAATACTGCAAAGTGAAAGCATAGAAATATTACGTGAGGGTCTGCATGGGGAGATCCTGGCAATGCTTTAATAATGATTAATCAAGGTGGGCAGACAATGCTTTAAGATAAACTCACTGTTATTTGGAAGGAGTTCTTTGGATTGTTCCATTATATTCTGCCATTGGGTCATGCTATATGAAGAATTCCTTTCTCTATAACACTTTTAACAATGAGTTCAGGATAACTAATAGCCGGTTAAGTAGAATTAAATCAACCAATGACATTTCATTAATAATTTATCAACAACGTTTAATGTTGAATTGGAGCGAGCAGCAATGATTAATGGTGAATAAAAAGTAGTTGCAGAAAAAGGCATGTAGACCCTTATTTATGTCACTAAGAGACAACTGTGGTACCCCTCAACCCATCCTGAATACATGTGCGTCACAGATATACATCTCCAGAATTACAAGTATGCTAATACCTGTTCACATGATTAGTCCAAGCAGACTGTATGAGGATGATATAACAACATTGATGACACAGGTTAAGATAGTGAACATTCTTTCCTGATAGTGTCAACTGTTACTGTTGATGTCTCGACTGATGTTACAACACTGAATGTTCCTAACAACAAGACAGTATTTGTTTTTATTCATTCCCTCAATTACAAGTGTACATCAAATTTAGTTCACGTTTATGTAGAAATTTGCATGTTTTTAGGATATGTTTGAGTTGAGAGTACACTCAGACACCCATAAAATCTGTCCTTTATGTACCTGGAGAGGAGGAGAGGAAAGCAGGTGGGACCCCAGCACACCTGTTGGCCCACCTGGTATGTCAACAATTCTCACAATGTAGTTTGGGAACACGCCGTAATCTGACATGTCACTGAAGACGGGTAATTTCCTGCCGACCCATTCAGGCCTGGTATGTACAAAAGTCGGCAATTTCTCGGATGAGCGGTAATTTTGGAGAAACTGCGGATGGGTGGAGAGTTCTGGACGTCATCATGGTTAAATATAGCTCTTTAGGAGTCTGTTGTATTTACATGTACATCTGGGTGTGGTGGTAATTGCACGACAAGTCGTGAGCTGACAAAGCAAAGGAAATGATCATGGAATAAAATCCTAGCATTGTCATTAGTTGCATTTCCTCACACACACAAGTGTACAAACAAATGTAGAAGGGAAAAAACACTGAAAGTAGCTGATACTGAGGGTTCAGTATGAGTGTGCACCTACCCCCCTAATTTCGAAGTGTACTCTAAGCTAGTCTGTGGGTGTGTTTCAACTAATGTATTGAAAAAATTGTATTATATAACAAATGTTGATGTATAAAGGAACATTTTTTTAAGAACAAGGTGTTTGTCATGACTTAATGTCAGATATTTTGATAGCCTGCACTAAAGTAAGATGCACCTGAAGAGATAGCTAAAGTAGAGTATACCTCAGGTATGAGGAAATGAAATCTCTGCTGATACATGAAAGTATTAGACATAAATTATACATATTGAAATAGCAGAGAGGCATTTGAAGCTTAGTGATTAGCACAAATCAGACAAGCCTTCCTTGGCAACAATAAGAACAATATTTGGACAATTTCATTATTCAAAAGAAGGTCACAGAATTGTGCCCTATTGTGTATAGTAAATAGGTAATCCACATAATCAACACTTGTTCATGACGTATTTTCATGTTTTGTCATCACTGTAGGAAGACAGTGACGTATGTCAACATATGCCAGTTATCAATGTATATTGACAACTATCAAATACCTCTGAGCTAAAAATACAATTTTTAGTAAACAGGTGGAGAGTCTTCTTTCCCTCAACTCAAGCTCAATATCTGACATAAAAGTTGCATGAAGCATTTCAGTTACAGATCTATACCTTGAAAGAATTCCCTCTTTCATCAAAATTTCTATTATCATAAAACTCCTGCCATTACCATGCATGGCGTAGTTGTATAAACGGTAAGTTTAGCCTGTATGATGTCTGCATCTCCTTGGACTCAGGCAGAGAAGAGGATGACCTTAAAGAATGATGAGGTGAAATACCTCAGGATGTAGTAAAGTTCGTCTCCAAAGCAAAGTACACCGTGTGCAACCCATCTTTCATTGGCCAGAGATATCAGGCAAAGCACTTCATCTTTAAGATGCTACTTCTTTACTCAAAAACCCTTCTTAATAGCTGTTATGGGGTTGTCTTGGCAAATACACACCGAGATATGGCCTTTCAAATCCGCCACGAACTTGACTTTGAGTGCCCTTCAAAACACACAAAATGTCAGCCTTGCTTGTGATGATTCTTCATCAAAGGCACGGAGCGTCGCGGTGTCATTAAGAAGGGATGGACAGCGGCTGTTTTGTCATATAGCCTGCATCATTAGCCGTGGTGTTGAGAGTGGGAACTGATCCACGCTCTCATTTTTCACCCCTAATAGTCCTGGTGGCGTGGTCCCGCTGCTTCGCCCGTAGATGTTTTGTCTGGGGGCTCAGAGGCGCACTGCCACCCGGGCAGAGGCGAGATGGTCACGGTGCAGAAAATATTGGTAGTTCAAGGACGTTATGCTGAACAGAATAATGGCAAATACTATATAGAAATTCCATGCTCCATTTTTCATGCTACATAGGGACTTAACGTGAAACAGCCGCAAACAGGGGCGTGTGTTATTTTCCGCTGCTTTTTCTTGTAGAAAAACTATTGCTTGCAAGGATCAAAAACGTTATAAAGCCATTGCTTTGATCAAAACTTTCAAATCAGTAGTGCCTTTTCATGAAAAGTTTTGGTTCAACTTGTATAAGACGTGCAGCAGTGTGGTGTCCGTACGTCAGTCAGTCTGACGAAGACCGTTTTGTCGTCCATCATAACCTGACTGGTATCTGTGCTGACCTTAAGGGCATTGAACTTGGGTAACCTTCTATAGGTGTCAGAAAATATGGTAATCCACTTTGACTTCCTTAAAATAAACTCAATATTTACTGAATGTTTCATGGGATAGTCGTTTTTCGCTAGTTCTGAGAGCATGTGTCACAAGCATGTCAGTGAGTAGCTACAACTGCGAAAAAGCATCTTCTGATTATAATACTAAATTTGCAAATCCACTGAGCGAAGAAAATAAGACGAAATTTAGGGGTAGTGAATGAGTGTTAGCCATGACTGATTTTAGAAGCTGGAGAGATGTTCAAAAACTTCCTGATCATGGTAATGTTCTTCAGATTCTGGTCAGGTATGTATAGAAGGTAAAAGCATAAACATATAAATTGAATAAAATGAACAAAGTTCTAACTATGGCGTCAATCACGTACTTCATTGTAAAAATACTTTTTTTTTAAGGTTGTGGTCCTGATAGTCGATCTATGTCACTCATCATGTTGTCGATGAGCATACGAAGCTAATCCCGAAGTTCCGTTCTCGAACGTTCTTCCCTCTGTACACGACACCACAGCCTGGCGAGGGAGCCTCGATCGTTATCGGCTCGGAGGCTCTCCACGTGAGGATTTTCTCCAGAAACTTGCCAAAAATGTTGAAAATGCATTGTTCTGCTCCATAAGAGGGATAATCCTTCGGTTCAATCGTGTGGTCCAGCAAACACTACACGGCAAGACGGTCCATTCTTTATTGGAACAGGGACAGTTTTAAGAAAATACATTTTGGACATACTGGACAGGAATTCCCCGAAGAGTTACGACCCTTCTGTGATTAGTTTCGGGAAAGTATACTTTGTTGTCTTTTTTTCCATATCAAGGAAAGTTTTCGGGGCTTAGGGCGGGGCAATTCCGTCGTAGCGTTGAGGCGTATAAGTACTTCAGACGTTGTCAATAGGAAGGCACACGTATTGGGCCGATGGTCGGCCATGCCTGACTAACAGACAGGGTAGAAAACGCAGGAATTTTTATCCGTGTTTGTCTACAAATGGGGGGTTCTCTTACTCGATCGTTGTTTGTAGGGACTACGCCGAAAACCTTTGGACAAACAAGGCAAGGTGGGCAAAAGTACCGGGCCACATTTTTGCAGTGACAGGGCGCGCAGGATGTCTTGAGATCACTTGGGATATGCGCCTCTCGTGTTCTTGCAAGGCGTCCGGCGTCTTGCTTGGCTGAGCTCCTTTGTCTTCCGTCATTGTCGCCCATTACGTGATGTACTTTTGGTCGAAATGTAGGTGTGTTTGTGACGGGAGCGCTCCCCGCAGCCTGACAACAGTGTACTAAAGTATACAAACTCCTCACAACACCGTGCCACGGTTCCTTAGATATGGTGGCAACACTTCGCGGCGCAAGCACTTTTCTTATCTTTCTCTTCCATCATGATTTGGGACTTCCGAAACGCCGCCCCTGAGGTTCTTCCTGATACAGGTATATAACATGCAACCCGAGTCTACTCCTGTCCTGTACCGTAGATGCAGTCCGACCCAACCGTCACTCTTACCTCACAATGTCTCACACTCGCACACTCTGCCATCTCCGCTCTCACTCACACAATCTAAATTGAATCTTAATGCCCGTAATTGCAAGATATACAAAGGGTCCCGGAGAATTAGCTCTGATAATTGAATATCTTGGTTACTGCGATAAATATTTGAGTTAGAGATCGTGGTTGACAGTGGAAAGATACTTCACCCCCGTTGAGTGGACAGCTCGGGTTGTTTGCTCAACTTTTGTTTGAGTCAGGAGTGGTCGCGAGCTCTCTCTACGAAACCGCCATTCAGTCTTTTATCAGGTGAGTGAAAAAGTTTTATTACCTCCCGACTAGTGATGGACTTTAATGAGAGTTCGATTAGTGTCAAATGAGCTTGCCGACGGCGCTAGACTGGAGAACAAATGAAGCCCGTGTTGTTTTGGTGTGCGGAGGGAAACAGGTACCGCCGGATGTATAGAACGTGAGTCCGTGGGAATTCGGGCGACCTCTGGCCCGGCAATCTCTCGCCACCGGCGCTACCAGAGTGCTGTGTAACTATCCACATGGCCTGCTTATTGACTACAGATGGAGAAATCCTGCACCAAGGTTTAGCACTAGATGTAGGGCGGGTGGTTACAAATGATATAATCCGATAATTGGACAACCGTAGCCATTATGATCCCAGCTTCCAACGATGCTGCACCTGTCGGATAGGACACGGACAGAGAGACATCCTCTGCTGACGGTCTCTTACACGTGGGACAGTCAGCAGAGGATGTCTTTGACTGTCAAGAAACATGTTAGAAATCCGTTCACTGGCGTAAGATAGGTATGAAAAATGCGCCCAAACAGTCCATTTTTACACGGGATTGTCTCCCTTTTTTTACAAAGGTGAGAAGGTTGAGTGTTGGGTACAACTCACAGCAGCGTCAGTTCGAGGTTCTTCTTAGTTATGCCCCAATGATGCTGTCCACCTAATGAAATCAAATGTGGTTTAGTTTTGCGTGGCTACCAGAATACCGGACAAAGTACATGTATACTGAACCTTTTTTTTCTCAGAAAACAGGATGCGTACACCCCGATCCTGAAGCTACTAAGGGCGCAAAGTCTATAGACAGGTCATCTCCATAATCCAGTTAACTTTAGATTCCGGACTATTTATGGAAAGAACACTAAGTCAGTCCCTATTGATATCTGATATAATAAGCCTCTAAAAGTACAAGGAATGACAGATATGTTTTGAACTATCTTTTTTCTTCTTAAGAAGTTTTGAGAATACAAAGTTACATAAAGGAAAGGGGCAGGGCGATGTCTTGACTTCCTTAGAAGCTCCTGAGCGTCCGAGATTTCGCTCCCGTGTGTTATGTCTATCTATAGGCATACCGGTCACTTAAAATGTCACTGGAATACCTCCTAATGAAGTAAAAACAGAGCAACATATCCACGATACCGTAAAGTAGGAGTGACTTCTTGGAAAAGCCCGTAACTCTGACATCGGTGACAGAAACGTCACAGCTCGTCGGCAGGGATCGTGGCATCTAGTAGCTTTTTGATAGCATGGCAGGGTAGCAACGTGTGTCATGGATACACGCTCTGGCAGTGTGGAGGGGGCAGTTTTGAGATTAAGCAATATTATGGTTAATGGTTCATCTGAAACGTGAGAACCGTCTTGAAATAGGTGATGAGACGATACGATTGAAACGAGCGAAGGTCTGGAGTTCGTTTTACTGAACGGAAAGTAACGAATGTGGGCGGAAATCCTCTCTGTTCTTCCTGATCGGTGTTCGCTTCCTACCTGACCATAGAATGTAATTCATCATGAAATGCAATAAGTCCCCCTTCTCTCACATCTTGACGAAAACAACTTCCTTGGCGTTATTCTAGATGGCAGAGCAAGTCAGTGGGTCAATTTGGAATTCTGCGGTAAGGCCACCATAAGCTTGAGATGAAACACTAACGATGCAGTTGGCTTTCCGAAAATATTTAAAATAAGGAGGAGTAAGGCTTGGATAGAAATGAAGAAAATAAGCAGGGATAGCAACATAGATATTTTAAACAATGTTGAAATGAAAGAAGATATATAAAGGAACGAACAAAGGAGAAAGAAGGAAAAAGAGAATGGAAAAATTGTGGTATCGTTTACTAGTACATGTACTTCTTAGAACGTAGAAAGTGTTGACGCTTTAGCTATTAGGTAAATTTTAGCACCAGAATCAGACAGTATCTCACAACGTACGTGTCGAAAATGAAATGGTAGTACGCGATGGTATCGAAAAATCATGTGTACTATTGGCCCTGGTACTAGTATGAGGAAGGAATTCTGCACGGACGGCAAAAGTCCGATCCTGTTTTGGATATAGTCAGACGGTACTGGTCGGGATACCCCGAAGGGGTTTTGACCAGTACGTATATAGATAGATAGGTACATATTCTGGCTCTGGTCCCCCATACAGCACTTGTGTAAAAGACAAAGTCGGCCTCTACACTTGTACTGATGTGGCACAATAGATCCTCAATGAATAAATGAAATCACTTTATTGTACATTCATACCTCGAAGGGCTGGGTACAGTTCGTCTATCGTATGACACAATACACAACACTTAGTACACAACAATACAAAGGTTACATGGTAGACAACGATGTTGCACCAAGCTAACCGATTAGACGCTGGTATCGAAACTGTCGCAGTGTGGTGGCGCATAGAAGGCTCATTTTGTACTTCTGTGTACATATAATCAATATAATAGTTGTCATAGACATTGATACAGGTCAAAAATAAAAAGAAACGCACCTACCATGATTAAGACGAAAACTGGAATTTGAGTTTATGAAGATCCACAAATACCTTGACAGTTTACATTTTAGAAATCCTTGTTGAGTGCCGTTAACATACATAACATCACAAAACAACATACCGCTCAGTAAAATAACATATACATGTCCAGAATACTGTGAGTTTGTTGTAGATAGGCGTGCCCTTAAGTTGCGTTCTTAGAACGTTAACAGACAGCTGTCAGATAGAACTTTTGTCTGACGCTCCGCCAAGCATGGTAACAGTATCCATGTTTCCTGGCCACATGTTTGTCGGACAATGTATACATAACTTACACAAACAGTCGGCGCTGTAAAGGTAAATTTGGAAACACAAGTTTTCCGGTCCGATGTATCAATCAGAGATGGTTACTGAAATCGAAGAGGACGTCTCTACACTTCCGCTATTGTTTTAACCGCACACTTTTGTCCACTTGTTATTTGCATGCTAAACTCTTGCAAATGGCGGACACGACAGAGCTAATTTGATGACACGAGTTGCGGGGCGTAACGTGACGTTTTGACACGTCGGTGTAGCGTAAGACGAGACTTGTGAGGGCTTGGGCAAATAGGCGGCCGTCGCCAGCCGTCGCCTGGTTCTTAAATTTGACGCCGGCGTTTGCGTACACGGAATGTGCATGCTTGTAAGACAGTACCACTTAAGCACGCATCGTTTGTCTGACACCTGTTCACCTGTCTGCTTACTTAGTCAAAAGTTTCTTTACCTTCACTTACGAGCCCAAAATAGCATATATTTATCACTGCCTATTCTTAGCTTTACATTAAGTTATTGTTTGTTTTTACTCAGCAGCCATGTTTGAAACTTTCCGGCCTTTTCCCCATGGTATTCATTTATACATCATATGTATATGCATATTATATACATATACATATTATATCTCCATCTAACAAATTGGGCACATAATATGAAAGTAAAATTTCTGTATTGATTGAATGAGTTCAGACTGAAGTGCATTACGGGTGTTTTACTTCTTAGCAAGAGCTGCAGAGATACAAGAAGGTTTGGGCTGTCTTTTAACATAAACAAATGATCACGCGCCAAGACTTGAGTGTCAATGTTTTTGAACCAGATGTTCCTTTTGAAACACAACAGCGACTTAGTTGAGTCATGAATACGAACATGACAATTTATGATATGATGCTCCCGCTTTTCTATTTAATCATCAGGAGAGACGCGCGTACGGGCAAGCTCTCGCGGGGACACGCGAGAGGTTGGTTGATGTGAACTTTCCAGAAGTTTTTCGTCTTCCCATTTTGAGTCTTATTTTCACAACCTTGGTT
Organism: Branchiostoma floridae; assembly: GCF_000003815.2. Taxonomy (NCBI): domain Eukaryota; kingdom Metazoa; phylum Chordata; class Leptocardii; order Amphioxiformes; family Branchiostomatidae; genus Branchiostoma; species Branchiostoma floridae. The sequence continues at coordinate 11,539,988 of NC_049982.1, forward strand.
TTTGTACCGAATTCCATCTGGTTTACACAAGTGTACAAATACAACCCCCTTAATGTCCCAACGTATCAACAGCGTGCCACCCGGAGATGGAAGTTGTGTGTATCTGTTGTTCACGTGGCCGACCTTAGCCGGTCGAATTCGGTTTTCGGACGAGAAGAACCGACCTGTGTGTGCCAATTACTTCATCAGCTCTGTGGGTAATGGAAACTGCAAGAGGAGCAGGGAAAATAAACAGACTGGAGATTTTCTGTTTAAGTCGACCTCGAGAACCCGTAAGAGAAAGCGGCGTACAAATGTCGCCTGATCGACCCGGATGTTCTAAACTTGGTTCGGATCCGGGATCGCGCCGGATTTGGAGCTGTACACCTGTCGTTTGGCTATCCCATGGTTCGTTGCTCGATACACTGGTCAGGGGGGGAAGGGAGAAGAAAGATGGGTGCTGTCAGAATCTATAGAACTTTGGGATTTGGAGGAAAAGTCCGTTGTTCTTCGCGCCATTGAGCGCGTGAGACTTAGTTCTGATTGATCCAGACCAGCTGCCTCGCGGGGGTTAAGCGTACAAAGAACAGCAAAAGTCACTGGAGTTTCTGTGAAATTAGGCCGAAGGGCGAATCCCTATAGCTGGCGTTACGGTATGCTGATGCCCTGAGTCCACTGGTCCCGCCGGGAACACGAGATCCCAGCACATCGAAATGAAAGAAAATACACGAGCCAAGCTTTCTCAGTGATTTACCCCCCCTTCCCAACGTGCCCGGGCGCGGGCACTTGGCATGTAGATAGCGCTATGATCGACCACCCCTCGTGGACCGACTTTTCCCATTGACCTCTGCCCTCCCGCCTGCTACGTGACTTCTTGTGACGCACTATCGATTACTAATTAATTTACTTCTTTTTGCGGTCTCATGTATAACTCTGAAAGTGGTGTTTATTTTGCCATTATTTTTGTAACAAGTGGAGCGTGGAAGGGGCATTGGTCTCAGCTCACGCGTGGTCGAGGATCACTTGAGAGGAAATGTTGAGCCTTGCGCACCCAAACCTCTGCCAAAGAGTTGTTGCAATAAGGAAAACAAATCAAGACAATCCCACTCATACGTCTTGTGCAGGTCAATTTTAAGGCCCTTTACATTGTGCCGCTCGCTACATGCCACTTCCCCACATGTTGTACAAATCCCGCCGCGAACACATACCGCACGCTTGTCCCTAGTCTGAATCAGAGCAGCATGTTTTCTTAGCTCTGATGCTGTGATGTTCTACACATGCATTGTTAATCCGACGACTTCTCTTCAAAATTAGCCCAACCTCAAAGCATATTTTCCCAGGGAGGCGGGCCGTGGGCAGCGAGCGCGGTCCAACCAGCACGGCCCTTGGAGTGGTTGGGACTTCTCGGATGACAGGCCCGGCGGCAGGCGCATGGCCTTGCCGAGCACAAGCGACATGATCGCCTCGGAAGTGACACGATTTCCTGCACACGTCAGGCCCCTGTTTATAAAGAGTGGTAGTACAGGAGGAGCCTGCCTGGTAGGGTTCGCGCAGTGCGACATGGTAGAATAGCTATGTCTGTCGTCTGACGTTGGTTGTCTGGACACCAGCCAGTTTCAGGTGCCACCTGCCTCATCCTACTCCTTTTGTCGGGCGAAAAATTTCGAGTCCTGTACCAGGAACCTCCAATCGGGCGAGTTGGACTAAAAAAGGGCAGCAGTCTGGGATCCAGTGAAGGGAGTACCCACTTCCGCGTGCCCACTCATCTGAACTGAACTGAACTGAGTTCGTGGACGACAAGAAGCGGACAAAAGACGCAGATTAAGCAGCCAAGAAGCCCTCATCTGTAGTTATCAAGCAAGGTGTTGGCGCAGATAATTCACCGACAACAGGTACGACTTGGATGATTACACAAGGCCAAGATAGTATCATGGGGTAACATAGGTGAATCGTTTTTGTTTGTGTTTGTAATTACCGATGAACATGTCTACAGGAAAACCCCCACCTTAATTCCAGTACGTTAATGCTGGTTGGTGATTTAGATTATGATATTACCTGTCCACTATATTTCTCGCGAATTGGCGTGTAGGTGAAATACGCCCTTCTTCATACCTTTACAGTCACCCGGCCTATAGTATATGTGTCATTTAGGTGGAATGCCGACTTCCATGTTGTGTTCTTTGTCTTCCGGCACTTCCTCCTCACATTTCCTCGGCTGCCCTCTCAACCCGTGCCCGCTACATGCAGGGGCCATGAACGCCGTCCAAATAGGCCATTCCCCGTGCCAAGCGCTGCTGGGCACCCTTAAGAACAAGCGAGCCGGCCCCATTTGATCAATAAGTCCAACAGGCCCATAGTTCACATATAGCTAGCTGCTAGCTTTTCCTCCAACAGAGGCAGGGCCTTTACCTCAGAGAGCTTCGCGGCTTACCACCGAGATATGGCAGTCTTTCCTGGTGATAGCATGTACTTTGGGGTGATAGAACATTGGCATTGGTCGAGAACAAACGGAAGCTTTCAGAAAGTAGGAATTTCGCTAACTGCTTGTATTTATACGTCCTCTGCCCTCCTTGTCGTGTGTGTGATAATATTTACATGTAGCTCTGGCTGCGTAGTTTTACCTCGCCTTGTAAAGTGAGGTTAAAAGTTGGTCCGTCCGTCAGATCGCCGTTTGAAGAGAAGGCTGCCAGCGGCAATACGGACCCTCTTGCTGCTTGAGACTGGTTCTCTTCGTGCGAACAGATCTTTAATCTTGCCAGTGCCCGCGGGTCTAGGCGCAGTATAATTGCAGTAAAGTGATTGGATTACCTTAGTGAAAAAGTACGGTCAACCGGAAGCTGTGACCGGCTGATTGCCAGGGCTTTTCGCAACTCCATTAACGATCAAAAGCAGCTCTGTGGGCTTTCCATCCAAGCCCCTCTTTGCAAAACATCGTTTCGGGAATCCCACAAGCACCGTGACCGTTTTTTTTTCCTACTCCAAGTTCCGCCGACACTACATGCTTTGTTTCTGCTACAATACCGCACGACGTCGCGTGTTGACAGACATTACAGATGATATGTGGGCTGATGACAGACTGGCAGCCAAGTGAAGACTGCATCATTGTCACATTAATCATTCCGGCCATTACTTGTCGTCAAAAAAAAGGAGATTATTGCTATCACCACACCACGATAACACCACACGCAGACTAGTTAGTCATTCTGCGCCCTCCGTATACCAGGCATTAGCCAAGCCCAGAGCAGGACCCGACCACTGTAATAACTGTAATCTGATTACAGCACCTTGTCTGTGTTGAATTGCCAAATCGTTTCCCACGTAACATGCACCGATATGAAACGGTGGTGGCGTATACATCGATTCAGTACTACATGTGTAAGGTATCACCCACCAAGACCGAGACATAATCAAGCTCAGCTGCGCCTTCACTGCAACACTTTCCGCAACGTCAAAATACTGTACGCTTGGTCAGCAGAACCATGGGTATTTTTAAATGTTGAAGACAGGGTCTTGGGTTCATAAGCGTTTTATTTCTGCCCAGTTGCTCTATAATGGATTGGCTACTGCTTGGTTGGCGACCCGCATGGTGTGGTGTTCTGTCTGGTGGATAGGGTTCATCTGGATACAAAGTGCGTTCACCTCCCTCCCCTCACCTCCACGGCTGGTCTTTCACACCGGGATTTGTAGCGCTGACGTCTGTCTAAATTGTTTAACGGTTCACTACCGCGGACAGGCGGCTTAAAATGTGTACACGCCAACTTTGCAATGTTCCCTGTTTGCAAAGTTTCTCTTGTCGCCCGAGAGAACGTTATATCAAAGAGCATCCAAGTTATATGATATCAGGCACAGTTTTGCTCAAACCCTTAACATTGTTACTTTTGTAAGACACAGTAAGTACTTTCTAATTTCCCATTACAATGTAAGAGTACAGAGGTGTTTCGAAAGTCCCTGTTCCATTGGTACTGTGTAATGTGATGATATACGCATACGTTCCCACACGGTCGTCCCGCTCCTCTGTGACTCGTCAGGCTGGTAGCTTCATGTTTTCTTAAATCTCGGTGTCAAGTTGACAGGTACTACAGAGACTACACGGTAAAGTAGGGCGGCCATTAGCGTCCAGAGAGAGTCCTCGCTTGTGGGGAAAGGGGTCAGGCTGGCGGAAAAGTGGACACGGAGGAGTCTGGGCGCTTGGGAGGACGGAATCCACCTGGGAGGCTGCCTAATAGAAATCGTCTAGACCACCACAACTAGGGCCCCACTTAAAACAACTATTCAAGGAACGGTGTGGGAACGGGAAAGAACTAGGCAAGGAAAATCGCAGGCATGCCTGTACCGTGTCCGAAAATTTCTTTAGCAAATAAACCTCGCATGTAGAACGACGGGCTTTCAGACGAACGGGCCATGTTGGGGAATAATCTGTCAGTTTTCTTCGCGCTGCTGTGGAAACATGATTACGCATGAAACAAACAGGTAACCGGACTGTAGACCCTGATCTCAGGCTGTGCTACAGTCCGGTCCTGTATGTTGGGACGAGGTGTCGGCCTATTTGCCCAGCGTCTCGGTGGCAGCTTGAAGCTTTCACGAGCGATAGAAGTGTCAATCAGGACAGAGGTCTTACGCGGTCTAGTTGTTTTATTAACCTGCTCCACCTCCCACATATTGCCGCACTGGCCCCTGCAATACCGGCGATACCTCTGCTGGGAGCTCACCCCGTGTTCGAGCCGCGCCATTCCAAATACTTCGCTTCAACTTTGACACCAACCCGTGCCTCACACCAAATTCTCTTAATTTTCACCCAATTTCGCAGCAATTTCTGCGCTAATCGGAGCTCTTGACAAGAGACACGGATGTTAAGGCCGTTAATCCCAAGTTGAAGTTCTCGTCGGAATTTAAGTCCACCGGTGGGGGATGTCGACGCCGGCTTGTTCGCTTCATCTGTCAATCATTGTCCGCCATCATCTCTCTCAGCGCTCCTTCTATTCTCGAGCTAAGCTCTAGACTCCCGCAATCAAAACGGCAATACTTATTCCTGCCAGAATCCTTGATATACATGTCTACAGTTGCTTATTTCCCCAACAGTTTGCTGGGCTTTTTTTGGGGGGGGGGGCGTAGGCATATCACTCACACATTTGTCATCACTATAAGCCATTGTATGGCGTGCATGTCAAGTATGATTTGTCTAAAATTTTCACACACGATTGCTGGCTTGATGATTAATTTATATGCTCCTGTTAAGTACCCAGAAGGCCTGATGCCGTCCCGTTTTGCGTACGCTGATCCGTTTCATCCCAAAATAGCGTCATTCAGCGTCGTCATCCTCTTGTTTTAGACCCTGATGCGATTAAAATCTCTGGCTTACGAGCGGCGCGTGCTGGAGTTGCTAGGAAATAAGAGCTCGCTCCGGCAGTTGTTTGAATTGTCCTCTGCCCTTGTCGCAATTAGATGCCTTCTTGTCATTCTCTGGCCTCCACGGCTCTGAGAGGATTATCCCTTTATGTTTGGGGATGTTTTACCCAGAAACCACACCAGCCGAGAAAAAAGATATAATCCGACCCACAAATATTTCCCACTTCAGTCCCACAACAAAAACCCACACTCCACGCCACTTATAAAGGTGACGTCCATACACTAACAGTGGCCGGGCAGGTCGCCCTGCTCCTGACTTCATCCGACAACTTCTTCTCTCGCTCCCGTCATCCTGACTCATCAGAACCGCTCAGCGTGTCCTTGCGTGCCTGCAAATAATCTAGTTTTGACGTCCTCTGACATTTTCCGAGTCATAACTGGGTGAGTATCAGTTTATTTAGTCTTATCTTTGTTGACTAAGCCGGCTCCGGGTTCGTGCAAGACCCTGCAAACTATGTCGGAGACATGCGCACCATTCAGGAACTAAAAAAAACGCGAGGAGTAAAAAAACAGCGCCCGTTTTTTACTGCCATGTAAGAGGAGTGTATTTTCAAGCCAGATATCGTCAGGCGTTCCATTATCCCAGACTGGTCAGCGTGTAACTTTTTGTACCACTATAAGTCGAGAACAGTAACAGTACGATGATTTAGACATACATCATATACCATGGGCCTAGATTTTACACTTGAAGAACTCTTATTTTAAACAGTACTAGTAGGAAGTAATCAACCCATCAAGGACCACAGTACCCAATTAGCAAAGAACCGAAATGATGGAACTTTTATGTCAATGCTGAGGATTACATAAGATATGCTGAGCACTTAAACACATAAATTTACATATCAATTAACCTAATCCTATTTTCTGAATAAGTCCAGATCGTTGAATGATACCGACGTCAAACTGTGGCATTAGCTGTCTTAAACAAAGGAAAATCTCAAATAATTGAATATCAACTGCATATTTCTAGACTATATGTTTGTAAACCCGTAAGTCATGGCTTGCATATATTTGCAGAAATTTTGATATTGAATTTACTGACGACGTTCATGACGTATATGAATAATTTCTTGTGAAATTGGGCCAAGGTTATGTATTTACTGCAACTTGTGGAAAAGGCAACATGTATTCACTGCAGCTAGTTTGCGCACAAGAAACTACATTTGATGCTGCATACCACCCGGATTTCTCCACGAGATCTGTCGGAGAATGTGAGCCCGAAAAGCAGAACAGTAACCGTGCGATAGTTCAGTATTTGTATCCAGGGAGAGGGATCCCGGTATGTATTTGATGTTGGGGGACGTGGTTTGAACAGGTGCGGCTGAAGGTGCTCGGGGTGATCCCGGATCGTACCGCGGCGGGGAAACTTACCGGAAAAAACGGATTTCACTTGTGGAGAGGAGAGATGCTGGAGGGCCCTGGTAGCTCTTGTGGGGAAATTTCTGGCCTGAAGCCCGCAAGGCGAGCGTTTCTTCCGGCGTGAGACCACCTGTCGCGTCCCCTAGAACTTGCCGCTGCACCGTTAGTCCTGGGGTAGCTCCTGCCTCCGGTCACCCGCGTAACTCAACTTGTAGCAGAACTATTTACGTTCAAATTTCGGCGGACCCTTCCTCGTACTTGGTTGATAAACCTTGTCAGTGTCCAGAAGTTCAATGACCCCTTAATGAAATGGTAGATTCGATTATGGTAGTTCGTTTATTGCACATTCTTGTACGTCTAGCCTAATTGATAATTGCACCAACATCGTTAATATCAATTACAGTTGTTTTGATAAAAACAGTCGCAAAGTAGGCAACAAAGAGTATTTATTAACTACCTTCGTTCTCTTCACTGAGTTTATCGTAGTCATACAGTAGTAACTTGGCAATCCGTGATCACAAAAAAAGATCGTCCCAAGCCCTGGACAGCCCCACCGGATGGCTCTGATCACAGTCAGGCACTCCGTGGTAGATCCGATGGCGAGATATGAGTATTTATTAAGCCCCAAGATCACTTACAAATTGGAGCAAGGTATAACCGTGCCTCCGACGTGTAGTTGTCGATCCTACTTTACAGCTCAGCACGAGAACGAGCCGCATCTGGGCTGCATTAGCCGACCGATTCCGACTCTCCGGACATCTGCTGCGGCTCAAGGCTGGCTGCCCGGTGGACATCATCCCCCGTAATGATGATGAATCTGAAGTGAATAGCTACTGTTGTTTACAATACGACAGGGCGGTGGTTTTCTTTTTTTGTGGGGAGGGGGGGGGGGGGGAGCTCGTACAACAACAAGAAAGCAAGCCGCTCTGTGACACGTGCTTGATGTGTCTGTATGTCGTATCGGTATATGACATTACCTGGTACTCAGTGAATTCTTGAGCTAAACAAACATACGTTTTCTCAAGGCCCAGCGCGATCCCCTCCACTGTTATCATGTATTTTGTGCTAACGACTTAACAAGATGATATGATGTGGTGAGATTAAAACATTAGCACCAAGAGAGTCGTAAATTTCAGGGATAGTTTATTTTACGACCGCCAAGGGGAACCGCTCTAAACTCCGTACCTTCTTTTCCCTTGTCGGTGCATAAAGAGTAAAGACTGACTTGAATTCAAGGAGATCGTAAGGGCTGGTAGGAATGTCGGCTCGTAAGAAAAAGCCTTGGAAAAGCTGCGATGTCACAGCGATGAATTTCTCGGAGAGAGGAATCTTCAGACACTTCACTGACGTCACGGCGATCGGATAAAATACACAAACTCCGGGGTCTTCTCTCCCCGATGAAGGACGCAGCGCGCTAGATCAGCCGGATACTCTGCCGTGTGTGGCCGGGAAAGCAAGGACGGTGCGCAAGAGACATTCCGCAGTCCCGCCGCCCAATCTCGCTGTAGCTGGACTTCCCGCGGGCTTGTCCTCTGTTGTCTCTGCTCGCCACATCAAAGCCGACATTTCCCTGAGACAGTGCGGAGAAGGGCCACCCAGGCAAGGACATCCTCACTCGCACCTGACGGGGAAGCTACGGGAGGGAAGCTGACCATCGGACCGTTAGCGCTGTTGGACCATTCCGTCTCCGGGCTCAGCTGGCTAAACCAAGACCAGGCGAACGGATTAGGAACACAAAGAGAACAGTGAGTCGCCGTGATTGTGACGGTTTGTCTGGGCACATGTGTACGCCAGCCGAGCCGACGCTACAAAAGACGCCGACGGCGACAAGAGTGGTGCTCAGATGTGGAAACCTCCGCTAAGAGGGAAAGGCCGCTTTCTTTGGAATTTCTCAACACGTCAAACACGCCGATTTTGTCTGGCATTGCAACTTTCAAGCCCCGAGACAGTTTGGGGACGAGTATACCGCATGGACGACCCTGTGGATGAAGCTTATGTAGGCGGCTGAGTTGTTGTATGTAACGGACTACCGCCTGCCGCCCCCATCTTCACAAACAGGCCAGGAACGTCCCGCTAAAACGCACAGGTAAACCCTGATTGCATTCTTAGCACGTCTCCACGGCAACTCGATCCTGACTTGTACGGGCCCATCTCCATTATTAATACGACACAATCGCATACTAGGTGTGGGGTTTGATCCTTTGGAAGGCGCAGTGTTGGGGCCAAACGGGGTCTGACTGACAAGAGACAATGTCTTGTTGCGGGAGAACGTCCGGATAACCTTTTCCTCCCGGAAAGTTCGTGCGGACGTTTCAGTCAGAGGAGCCGCGTAACGTTACACCGCCAGGTACGTGAAACATTCTGCATGCCACATTCAACACGGAGGTGCAGTTTCCGTGCGTCTTGTTTGTCCTCCTTCCCAGATAATTAGCCTGTGTCTCATGAAGATACATTCACTGCTTCGGTCCAAATGGTGGCTATAAGACGTTTAGCTTACTGGTATTATACGGCATGGAATGCTCGATTCCCAACTGACATGTACATTGCCACTGCACTTCATCAATATGATGTAAGTTATGTATATACGCAATGTACAGAGTTCTACTAGTAGACAGTATTAGCACAACGACAGCACGCTGACAGGCTACAGGACAAGTCGCCCTGGCCATGATGATTGACAGCTCACTCACACGACACACGATGCGTCGCGCCGAGAGTGTTTTTTTGCTTGAACTTGCATCGTGATGTCTGATATGAGCGTTGTGTCGTCTTTTGAAGCAAGGACTGACATGTCCTTTCTTGTTCGGCCCGGAGGCGTCCCTCTTGCTACTGGACATTCCCAGTGCATGTGTTCTATCCAGAAACCTTGCCTGGCGCGTTGGTGGTCTATGTATAGAATTAGTTTTATGAAGTGCCTTATGTCAACCACTTCTTTATGTAATATTGTTTAGCCAACGAGAGCACAGAAGAGATTATATAGAAGTCGAGAAGAGGCTATAGAGCTATCTTCACCTCATTTCTGACCAGGGAAGTCTGGCCTCAATTGCTGGCTCATTCCATATCCGTGGGCGTTCGTTTGCGCTCGTGTTTAGAGCAAGCTTTGACGGTCACTGTATTCTGCAAAGAACAACCACCGTTTGACACTGTAAGAATGTTGTCTCTCAACAGAAAAATGCGTCATTTAATGATCTGCTGACCCGTTTTCCCTCGTGACGGACGCCATTTTGAACACACCTGGATCCCCCCTCACCATTCCTCAGGTCCCACTCAGGGGCCTGCTAATTGGACGGATCCCAGGGAACAAAGATGGCTCCGCTCTTTTTGTTCCCTGATTGTCTGCGTTCCCATGGATCTGGCAGCTGGCAATTTCATCTCTGGGCTGCACAAAAGTAGTTACCGCGTAACGAAGTTCGCCAGCGTGTCAGTGATTCACCCTTCTTCAGTCGTTTACTCCCGGTCCTGTAAACAAAGCCACGGGGAGGAACCAGACCTCACGGACAGTTCTGAGCGCTCTCTAGTATCTCTCCAGCTAATGGCGTGCGGAATAAGAGACTGTACCGTCTTCCCTCTCCCCTCCTAAACCACATGCCCCCCCCCCCCCCCGGGCCTAGGTGTTATTAGCATACAGGACAAACAGCGAAAAAGTAACGACTTTGAACATACAAATGAACCAGACCCGTAGACCCGTGACGTGAGCGTTTGGAACTGTAGTGTAGACGTACACCTTGATATTGATTTTCAACGTTAAGTATGGTTAAGCCTAAGGAGAGAATTTGAACTAGTTCTGGCCACAAGGAATTCCTCTTATCGCTCATTGCATAGCTGCAGCCACATGCAGGAGCGTGTTAGCGCTGTGAAGAGAGATGATCTATGGTTTATTTTGAATAACTACGTGCTCAACTATAAACAAGTCTCTCCCTCCATATATTATTCACAAATAATCGAAAACTTATGATGTCAACAGAAGTGATGTGCAGTACACCGTACACGTGAGAGCAGTGCTCAAAATCCTTTCGGCCTTTTACCTGGATTCCCTCTCAACCTTCTCCCCTTGCCACGCTATGTGCACCTTCGGAATTTATCTATTGGTAAAGTAAAACGAACTCTCTGGGAATGAGATCTGCTGAGGAACTGTGCGGATAATGTCCTCCTAACAGTCGTGAGACGGCCTGGAAACAACTGTGGGTAATCTTCGTTAAAATACCCCCTTTCCGTGCGTGCTTTTCAAAGCTTCTGTAACCACCTACAGTCACAGGCGTAGTGCAACCCCTCTAAAGACTTTTCAAGCTTTGAGTTTTAGGTGTCTAAAACAGTGTATTGAATAGCCCAATCCCTTTCGAGGACGTGGTCTTTAGGGGTAATACTAACGGGAGGCATGTCTTTTGTTGGGCGTACTTTCACTCATGCAGGAGTATTTTCCTGTAATCTACCCATTCTCAAGCTTACTCTATGCCCTCATTCTTCCCCAACTCAGTCTTTCTGCTTTCATATTCCCACAGACCCGTATGGTTTCTGACATGTTTCTTATAAGCGGTAAAACTGCTCTAAAGAGGGATGTTTCGTGACTTTTGGGCTCGTCTGGAAGCAAAGGCGTCTTTGTTTTTAGGATTACAAGATGCATTATGGGTAAGATCCTCTAGGTAAAATGGGCTTCATGAAGGATGAGCAGCCGAAGAATCGTTTGTTTTGCGAGGGAGCCAAATAGAAGAGCCACAGTGACGGCAATATCTTACGTTATGTTTTCTCCGTACGAGCGGCCTTTCGCCTTTCTGTTTTAAGTTCTGCTACAGAACTGCACAACACCCCCACCCCCCATACGTATCATGTCGTTGTAACTTTCTGTGATGACAGACACCATTTCAGTGTGAAAATGAATTTTCCATGGCACAGTATGAAGTCGGGGGGAAGTCTTAAGCAGGAATGATGCGTCTGATCATGATGACAGGCCGACAATAGGTGCCGATGGATTCTTCTGATTATTCATAACTTCCTACTGTACGGATGTCATCACACAGTTGCTTTTCGATAAGGCGCGATGAGTTGGACATGAATATTATCTTTATTCATGAATGTAACACGTTACCACCTTGCCCACCCCCTTCGTTGTTCTGTCAACAGGCACTGAACTCAAAAGGATATCCCACGAATTAATAAAGCTAATCAAGTGCATTTGAGTCATATTTGTAAAGCAAATACTGTAATGAGTTGATGTCGCGACACAGGCGCATCCTATCCACCATGCGTGCTGTTTATGAAGTGGGGTTTGTTGTAAGCCAGAGTGTTGCACAAGAAATGTAACGCAGTCCTTCGACTTGTTAAATCGCGCCCAAAATCGTTTCTCTTCGGCCGTGAGAACCAAAACAATTGGTATCCCCAAAGGCAGTGTCTGTGGTAAGTGGCTTTCTCAACACCGTAATAGTTCGTGTGATATTTCCAAGGCTGAAAAGGCTCGGGGTCGCCCATTGTCGGGGATGTATAGACGACGTCAGCACTGAGATCCGTATAGCTGTAGACGTAATTGTGAGCGACAGTATGACAGGGCAGGGAAAGTGGCAATTTTATTGTTTGCGCAAATCTAGCGTAATGTGTCCTCCAGGCATCGGCCTTTAGCGTTGAATCGAGCGGCGCTGTTCTCACGAAAAGTTTCCTGTGTGGGGTGTTTATGTCGAGCACTGTATTGGAAGTGATTCTGGGGGAGGGGGACATAATAGAGGCACGGGGTGGCCCGCGTGGAGAGTTTTTTCCTCGCTTCAGGCCTGCTGACGGTCCACCGTGGTAGAGAGATGTCCTGGACCCACAGAAGGAGGCCAGACGCGCTTCACAGTTTACTCAGGCAAGTGGAGGGCACTCTATTATCACATAGGTGTGAATATGGAGTGTCGTAAGCCTCCTTGCAAGACAGCCTGCTGTAACACACCGCCCCATCGTTACACTCTGCCGCCCCCAGCCACCCGACTCTCGACCGCATAAATCAGCAATCAGCACGGACATTGAAAACGTCACTGGAAATTATTAAGTATCTAGTCGGGTGGAACCGGTGGATTCGTGGGTTAAATCATCCCCCGAGGCGCTGCTTGCGTCCGCGAGATAGCAAATTACCTGTCGGTTTGACAGTTACAAGTGACGGGGAGACAATATAAAAAGTCGCTCTGCTGCGCAAGGTCGGCAGTCAGCTACCTCCGTTTCCCCGGCACCACACGTCCGACGGCGCCGTACGGGAACTCCCGGTAAGTCGGTCCCTCCGTCCAGGTGTGCATTCCGCCGCCACACGTGCTGTGCTCAGGTGTGTGGTCTAACAACACTGCGTTTCAGCGTACTTTGCGTGAGTGCCTTCTGGGTTTGTGACTCACGTCTGGTTTTGAGACATTGACTTCGGGGCTTGACTACCCAATGGACCGAGCCGAGCACCGCCGAGCACCGCCGAGCCTCCTGTCGATACACACCCCGTCTCCCCTCGCCTCCTGACTACTCTAGCTAGTTTTCTAGCCACAAACCTAGTGTTCTAGCTACAAATCAGTCGTTGTGCGCATCGAAATATATGGACTGGCTTGGTTATGGCGAATAATTTACGTAGGTTATGGTTTGTTTTGGTGCTAGGTGGCATCATTTGCGCAAGGCAGGGGGTGGGGGGGTCCGGCCAGCGTTGTCAAGTTAGACTTGGCTGGTCTGTATAGGTCTGTAGTACTTCTCCATTTGATAAACTTCTACGCAAATTATTTGGCATAAGTCCTGAGTACGGGACCGTGCAGTGGATTGTTTATGTTTCCCCCGTGACAGACAGCGTCGGGGCGATTTTAGTATCAATAACGCATGAGCGACATAAATCACACTTCTGCACAGTAGCCGGGACCAAAACAAACTTCACAAACTTGTCACTCGCCACATTACCGGGCAATGTTTGCTGTTCTCATTATGACGACGCTGTTGTTTTAAAGATCATTACTGCAGTGTGCGTAGGAGTGCCATGTGTGTGTCTGTGTGTACATATAGACCAGACGGGGGCACGTTGTCGTCAATTTATGACCTGTCCGCCTCTCGGGTCTTTGGCACTTAGTCGCTAACACCGAGTATGCATTATTTAATGAACTTGCATGATGTACTCCCCCTGCCCAGGAGTATAAATACCATGCACGCCCCGTTGTAGCTTCAATAGTGCATTTGGAGTCCGGGAGACGGTGACCTCTGTCGTCTGCACGTGTGTCAGTCAAGCCCCGTACGTGGTCCGACTTATGAAAGGTAGGACTTACCATACGATCCTTAGTCACTGATCCCAGAGGGACTTAACAAGTTTTTAATGGGCCAATGATTAGTTTGCTTGATATAATTGTGTGGTGACTTCATTTATGGGAAGTGATGCGCTCGCCAGGTTCCTCTTTCTGTCCAGGTGCAGGACTTTATGTCGAAAAGCTCAAACACCGGAACATAAATCGTGGTTTTATTCTGCACGTAACTGTTGTCTCCGTCTGCCGATATATATACTTAGCTTACGCCGTTACGGCACTGCCCATTTGTAGTCAAGTCAGTTTTTTGTTTTGTTATTATTTTGTTACGTACAACGAGAAGCTTGGTGGACGGGTCGCTGTTTCTCGTCGGTGACAATTTTCTGGTTGACGGAAACAATTGAGTCTTTATTTCATGTTAGGCCGAAGACTGGGTTAGTGAAGTGTGAGTTATCCGGTGTAGTGACGACCGTGTGTGTGTGTGTGTATAGGTGGTTCCCCGGCACCACCAATATTATCTCTGATGACGGGATGTGTTGGGGGATTCTATGTCCTCATTAGTGGAAGGGGAACATGTGTGCTATTGTTTGTTTACGTCGGTGTCCTTAGTGAGAAGAAAAATCCGTAGAAACAAAGACCTGCCTATGCAGTGGCACAGTGGCCCACGCAGTCGCTACAACAGTGCGCCCACCTATCCTGTCATAAGATGTTGACGTCACCTGTATTTTAAGGTACTGACATTTAGAATTTCACGCTTTGAAACCAGGCTCGGTTTAACTGTTGTGATGCCGAGTTTCAGTGGTACTAATAGTTGGGACATCTACCCCGCTGCCGGGTCCCAACACTCGATCCTCGCCAGGCCCGATACACAGTAACAGCTGGACCACAAAATATGTGGAATTCCGTCTCCCGAATCTAATATAGCCAGTTTAGCCTGTTCGAGACCATAACAATTGTAGAAAGGACGGCTATGGAGGGGCGACAATGTTATCAGCAATATAATATACCAGGGTATGATTGTTTTCTAGTTACACGATTCCTTTAATTTTAGTTTTTTTTTACGGTCGTTAAAAGAACGTCCCGGTTTTGAGCGGGTACAAATGGAGGCTAATATTAAATAAACTAAGCAGTAAAGTCAGTTTCCAAACAACGGTTCCCGGCCATAGAACGCGTCCGTCGCGCCCGTCCACACAACACGCGCACAATAGTTGTGCCAATGTTCTCTCAGGCAGGCATGAATCCGGATTTGACGATTGATGAACTACGAAACCACGATGGCCTAGTTTCTTGACTTTATATGACGTCGTACTGTTCTTTGCTGTGAGATTTGTTTTGTGTTTGGGCGAGTCTTTAAACGAGAATGTTTTGTGTTTACAGTTTATTTTTAGGAGAAATTCGTCGTCTTGATCAACCAAATGTTATTGAAATGTCGCTGTTGCCGGGTCCATGGTAAAGCATTCCCCTGTCATGTACGCACACAGAAAGCCGTGGATTTAGCGTCCGAACTGATGATAACAGAAAAAGCATTTAGCTTTGAAAGCCTTGCCTGGGGAGAGGTTCATCATAGCTTTCGTCGCATTCCAAATTTGTATCTTCACATTTTCGCCCCCCACCCCCCTCACCAGGAGACCAACCAAGCTTGCCGTCACTATGGGTGGCAGTCTTGCTATTCGGTTTTATCAAACTTTTGGGAATCTAATTTAAATTTTTCCTCTAGCGGCGCTCTTTGAGTGCTATCAGGGATGAAAGCGACGGCGACGCCTGGAAAAACATGCCCTCATTTGCGATGCACAAGATGGCCGGAATAGCGCCTTATTGAGCAATACAGGGTGTAAATTGGTGAAAAATGATCCGATTATCACCTACATAGGAAGTGTGCTTTCTCGTGCCCTCTATCGGCATCATTTTGTACAAGACTTTTTTTTAAAATCATCATTGCGGAGACCAGTCGAGTAACAACATACAAAGTGGTAGATAACATTTTGCTCTTTGTTTCTAACGTAAGTCAGGTACCTTCTCTCATCATGTATCTATAGCGGCTGCCTTTGCGGCCCGTCCGGTCCCTCCCCTCCTGACGACTTGTGTGGTTCTCGCCTCCTCTCGACCAGCTCGCGGGGCGTCTTTCCTGCCGTGACCCTCTCCCCTTTTGACATTTTCCCATTTTGCGACTCTCTTGGGTTTGTTTTGTAAACATTTCTCCTTGCTCCGATCGTACTTCGTTCCGGCTGTTCTCGAAATAGTGGGAGGGGAGGACCGGAATGATTTATGCCCTTATTTTGCTTGCAAAGTGGGCAAACCCTCGAAATATTCATTAGCAACTTGCGTCACAAGCCGGTGGGCTTTGAAAGAGCATCGTCTGACATTTGAGGCTCTCAAAAGAAAGTCAGCACGGTCCAGAGTGATGGGCACGCACAGTAGTGTCCCCTGCACGGGGAGCGAGAAGGAACACGAAGCCTTGCTTTGAAATCGCAACAGCCTTGGAAGACGAACGATTTCACTAGGAATTGTGTCTGTACCAGCGCACACTTGTCCGAGGATTACCTCATGGTGTTTGGGTCAGTTTGACAGCCGTTCTTGTTCTGATCCTGACGTATTTATGTTGTCAGAGAGAGACCCTGTTGTGATAAGATGACCAACGCTGTCCTTCGCGATAAGAATTGTTCTTCAGTGTGGAATTAAGGATTTCGCTATTTCTGTGGGAGAGTTATATTGGTGAGTACTTGTTCGTTGTGTTGATTGGTGTTTCTTTGCTGTTCTTCAGTAATTTTTCAAACGTTTAGCATCCTCTCGTAAAACGTCGTTTGTGTTCCCTGAAGTGATATGCCCGGGGCATGACACGGGGCGCATGACAAGCCAGACTGGGCACTAGAGTCAAGAAGTCAGTGAATGGAGACACTGTGGTCCTCTAGAGAGAACACTAACCCGGCCACCGCTAAATACCAACTACATTTGAGATGCTACCATGACGCTATCCGTCTTTGTGGGTCTGCTATTCCTGTGTGCGCAACAATAGCTATTTGGGCGATCCTTACGCAGCCTTGGGCTATTATTAGAAAGTGCAGAGTTCATGTAGTGAATAGCGTTCTCGCGGAGCTCCTGCCGGTGGGGTCCCTCTCTATGGACTCCCTGCAGACGACTGGCCCATTGTGTTTGGGCTGGGCTATGACGTAAAGTTGAGACGTAAGCACAGCAAGGACATTTACCGTGCAATAGGCGAGTGTACGTCAGGCGTGTGACGCGTGGAGCGGCCGGGTAGGCAGGGTGCGTGCGACCATGGCATACAGGTTTGTTGGTCTCGGCCAGCTTAACGATGCCTTGTCCCGCTCAAATATTTACTAGACCCGACTGTTTGTCTTCCCAATTACCAACTTTCCACGAGAACCGTGGGCTAAAGTTTGAACTATGTGTATCAGTCCCGTAAGTACACGACTAGCTTCGTCATCAGGCCCTAATACCCCCAATCAAGCCACCATTCCGACAAAGGTCTACGAAGGTGAAAACGACCGTAGCCAGTTTCCAAGTGTTTATTCTAGATTGTTGCCAGTCATATAAACTCCAGCGATAACAGTATATGACCCCCACTGTCCAGAACCGTCGCATTTTGTACCCACCACGAGTGTCAAACACATTGCACTATTGAAATACTATTGAAATATCCATCCATAGCAGAGATACTGGCAGAGATACTGACTTTTCGATCGAGTTGATTCTACCCCACTGAATCGCTTTTGTCAAAAGTCTTGCCGCAAGTTTATCTTTCCGTTCAAAAGGATAAGTCCATTACACAGATGATATCCCGTTCCGTTGTCCGTTGTTCCGATTGAATGTGATGACAGGCTCGAACACTGATAACATCTGACACTAATGACTGATATGTCATCGCCAAGGGGTGGGTACATCTGCCTCTGATGTCCCTTCACACGCAAGGGGTGGGCGGTGACTAGACGTATCCAACCACGTCATGCTACCAAATCAATGGGCCGTTCGTTACTTCATTAACGGCATATAGGTCAGCAAACTTCCCTTCCTGTTTCAGCAGCAGGGTATATTTATTTTACAGGGATGGGTTGCTAGCTTCTTCTCTTTGATTTGCTCGAGAGTCGAGCTTTCTCGAACACGGGACTCCCATTTATGTCCCTTCTGAAATTCGCTGCAGCCCCAACCAGGATTGAACAGGGGTCTCCCAGTTTACCAACTAACTGTAACCAGGAGCTCAACTGTGAGGTGGAGACCCAATAAGCCCCTGACAGCGAGAGATGGTGTAACACAGGCTAAACATATACACCGTCACACAGCGTCCTTGCAGAGTGGCATGATCTTAGTTTCACTGCGCATGGCGAGTCGGAGTCGGAGAGTCCTCGTTAATACAGCTGGCAGATCAATCAAATGTCCTTTCAAACATTTACACTGTACATTCCTGCTCTAGGGCAACGTTTCGCTATGTAAGCTAGTTAAAATGTCTGCAGCAGTTCCTTCGTAAAGGTGACGCCACGTCAATGGTCGAGGGAGAGCTTATTTTAATGTTACTCAGACATCTACATTTTTGTCGCGTGTTTATCTGTATGTGCGTAACTAGCAAACTGTGACATATATGAGTCACGAAATTAGTCTAATCATAACTGAAGCCCTCCTAACCATAGCACATTGTGATCAAGGATGGGATTGGCGCCCGACGCTGGCGGTGTGGTTTGGTCTCATCCCCGTCAGTATTATACAGATTGTAACGGGATTATCTAAGCTGTAATCGACTAGATACTTCAAACCGCCGACAACCACCTGTTCACACGGTAGTGATGTATGATCGGAGTAAGAGTACAAAGACTTTTACCCCGGTGTAATTTTGGAGCTTTTTGAGAAAATCCAACTATTGTCCAGTCACCTTTCCTGCTAGTCCAGGCAGCCCAGCTTTTAACCTTTGCTCGTGCCCGTTTCAGCACGGTGGGGTGCTAAATCTCTCCTTTGTAGGTCCTTCTTTCCTCGCTCACTCACTCACTCTCACCCACTCATTCATTCATGTTTAAGTTGTTGGTCCACATGTCAGGCCCGTGCACGATGTACGCGTTTATCTAACATTAAGGCTAGAAAATGCCCATCTTGTTAACGAGACATACCTTAAAGAAGGTCTATAGACCAAACATTCTTTTAGTAAAGGCAAACGAAGAACTAGTCATGCGGCAGCTATTTTTGTTTCCTAAGGTTTGCTTAGGAGATAAAAGGGAATGTCCTCTAGGTAAGATGTCCTAAGACAGGCTTTCTTGTGTCTAAGATTCTGTCATCTTCTTAGATTAATGATGACAATACTTTCATCGTACAAGGTATCATTTGTATGATGGGGGTGTTAGCGAGAGGTGGAACTCGACTCATGCGAATTCCCCCTTTCTTCGCTGGGTCTATTGTGCCCAGGGAAGCTGCTAAGCGCTGTTTGTATATACGGGATCGATGGGACATAATTCCACACAAATACTGTAGGTCCGAGGTGACATTTGATCGATCTACTGACGTCATCAACGAATAGAACCAGAAAGTCTCTCAGATAGTTTCAAATACCGAACTAACTTGCTCTCAGAAAGGTAAAGGACGCACAACCAGTTCCTCGAATGTGTGTTGCAGTCGATCGCTTGTTGTCCCAGCATCCAGTCAGGTGCAGTTTGTTCACGTCTCTCACGTAGAGAGGATAAATGGGTCTGCCCTTCATAGGTGTTTAGCTGGAATCTAGATACCTGTGTATAAAGGTCTAATCATCTCTCTTACACACATGTCACACCCTTCAAAAAGTGGGCACTGATCAGTCAGTCGATGTCAAGTATAGAAAGTCGATACTGCGTCACCACAGGTTGAACAGTAGTTGGAAGGCCCGGCTGACGGCAGGCGGCATGGGGTCTTATTCCTCAGATGAACGACCTTAGATGGCCGGGCTGCAGTGTACGTTGTGATCAGTGACTGACGTGTGCTCTTGCGTTTTCAGACAATCGCTACTACTGAGTGTGAGTACCTCCATCAGAGATGAACGTCTTCAGAATAACCAGGCTTTCGCCTCCGAGGCCGAACTTCACGACGACAGTGGCGTGCCTGCTGCGCCATGTGTACGCCTTCGTCACTCTGTTCCTGCTGGTCTCCGAGGCCGACCGCGTCCCTGGCAGGAGAGGAGGCATTGGCCACAACGTGCACATGCTCAACAATCAGCCGATCCGCAGCGAAGTAGAGGCAGCGGTACGTATGGTCACCTGAACCCATGTAGTTTGGATAGAACGTTTACCTATCTAAACTTTGCTTTCCGCGAAACACAGTCTTAAAAATTCCCATCCACGTCGTCCCTAATATTAAAGCTAGTGTGACCCACACAAGGACAGTTATACCAGTCCTCCTTCCTAATTCCCGCAATCATAATGCTGCATTTCTCTGGCACCAACAACTGTGGGTCCTGGAGGTAACTTTACCGTTTGTCGGAGTAATCAGGGGACTCGTGCCCTTAGTTCCGTGTGCCAGATCGATAGGCTTAGTGTACAGGTTACAGGGGGATAAAGAGCTGCTAGCTGCATACATGCCATCGATCTGATATAGAGACAAGCGCTTTACTTCCCTGGTTTGTTTTTATGTTTTTAAGACACGGTTAATGCCGTGCACCAAGAGTTAAGTGACCCTGGATATGCAGATATCGTGCCTTTTGTAATGAATCATGTTTCACAAGTGATAATGACATTATATATTTATTGTTCCCGTCTTGATAAAAGGATGGGCAGACGAGTCTTTTGGGTATTGCTATGGTGTCTACTGTGGTATTTAGTGTATTCTGTGGTATAATAATCAACTGACTGTGATACCTTGTTTTTGGTAGTATCTGCCTCGTTTCATACTGTATTTTTACACTGCCATTCTGCAGAGCTACCTGAGAAAATTAGGCTGGTTCAAACCTGTAGATTGGGAGCCCGTGGTTGTGCAGTCTGCGAGGGAAGGCGAACCGTTCCTTGAACCCGCGGACATCGCACCTGACCTCTTCTCGGACGACTTTGACCCGTCCATGATGGTGGAGGAGGCGGAAGGCATGGGCAGGGACGGCGAGCCGACCGAAACGGTGGACGAAAGTATCAGCAAAGAGGAGCTCGCGATGGCCGTCAGAAAGTTTCAAGAGGAGAACAACCTGACTGTGACCGGGGAGCTGGACGATGAGACCTTGAACAGAATGAACCAGCCGAGATGTGGCAATCCCGACAAAACGCTGGCCAAAAACCTCACTACCCTGACCCTGGGCGAACTGTTGACAGGCTCGGCAAACAAAGGGAACACTTCGTCCAACGACTCGTCTAATGCCGCAGAGGATGCGTCGGCTGGTCACGAGCGCCGCCGTCGTAGCGTCCTTGAAAAGTGGAAAGAAAGGCAGCAGCAGCACAGGACTAAGGATAAGCGAGGGTATTTCCCTGGCAATGTGATCACGTGGAGACTGATGCAGGAAGGTTTTAGTATGCAGATGGAACAGGAGATGCAGCGCGTGGTCATACATCAAGCCTTTCGGATGTGGAGCGAGGTCATGAAGCCAATATTCAAAGAGGACACTCACAGTTTGAGGGTGGACGACGTGGACATTGTCATTGCATTTGGCAAGGGTGAGTCCTTCCTGCCGTATACTTGTACCAATTCGTTTAAGTTAATGAGCAATATACTGTGCACACCGGCGGTTAGAGTGCTTCCCCTTTCCTAACCCTGGTCTAGACGAATACGTGCTTCTTTCTTTATTATGATACGCTGTATCTGCATTTGCTTTTGATTGTCAGATTCTAGTTTGTCCCAAATGTCAGCACTTCCTACGACACTTTGAGCTGTAAGAAGTGCATGTAGTTCATTAAAGACTGACACGAGTATCTAATATTTCTTATTACCTTGTTCCACAGACCTATCGAACATTGCGGCGCCGAATGGTGAGTAGTTTACGTCGCCGTGTTTACGTTGGCTACTGTTCAAGTTAGATAATGGAAAGTGAATACCCATGATTAGGATTTACCTTAGAAAAATAGATCACCAATGTTCATGTAGAGATAAAGCCAAAAAATGAATTCATCGACCGCAAACAGCGTTAAATCGTTATTGTCGAGTCTTTCAACACTAACTTTTATGGACGTCAGGCTGATTTTTTGTCATTTTTCCAGAGAGACGCTTGCACTTGGGCTGCTCTCACGAGTTCCAAGGCCAGGAGTACGCTCACGCCTTCTCAAGTCTGTTTGCGAGTGTGCACCTGAACGACGACGTCTACTTCACTCTTGACGGGCATCAAGGGATAAGCCTCCTCAGGGTGGGTATTTTTGTTACGGGAGTAGGGGAGGGGAGAGGGGATAAAGGGAGCATGTATGTACTTCAGTCTTTTACCTTCGGAAATGTACAGACTAAACATTGACGTTTGTCTTCTAAGCTAATGACGTATCTTTCCTCGTGTAGGTCATCGTACACGAGGTCGCCCATGCCCTGGGGCTGCAGCACCAGCTTAGACCTAACTCCGTCATGTTGCCCAACTACCCCACCGATAACCCCAACTTCGAGATCGGAGTGGAGGACCGGAGGGCCATGCAGGACCTCGGATATGGTAAGTTTTTGGGGACTGAGATATCCCAGCTTGCTGTCGTCGTTTAAAGTATGATTTTGAGAAGGAAAACGGCTAAGAGTCTAGATCTATGTGATGTGACATGAAATGGAGATTTTGGTCGAAGACGAAATCGTAGTGCGTGTGTTCTGGTTTGGTGAATAGGATACTAGTAACTTCTCTACTCTCAAAAGTGCCGTTTTTTACATGAATATTCATACAACGGGTAAGACTCGCTTAATTGATAGGAAAATATGCCACATGGAGATAATTGCACTCACGTGGTACAGTTACTACAGTAGGCGCTTCTGGCGTTGTTCAGAGATGGATTTCGGACGTTTTTTTTTCTCTTGACTTCATGAAACCCTCATTCGTTTCGATTAATCGATGAACACGATAACTTTGGCGCACGTGTTGTACGATCAGCTAACAGCCCCAAGCAAAGTACTTCGATTTTCACCAGTCAGTGATCGAGCTTTGGCGGCAGTGTTTAGATAAGAGATGAAACGGCTGTCAGGTGGTGGAAGATTACGTCATCAGAGATCGCGCGTGTGGTTCTAAAGGCCACCTCCCAGAACCTTTTGTGTCGCCGCTAAAAATGTTACCAAAAAATCAATAATCGCTCGCTGGAAGTGATCTTTTGAAAATACGTCACGATAACGCTGCCTTCGGATCCCACACTTATTGTATTAACAACGTTTCGCCAACAGAACAGCCTGCAGCTGTTTTGTTACTGCATCTCTGGGCGTTTCAATGACGCTATATCCTGATCCCGAATGTGGCGTGAATAGCCATGGGCTGAAATCAGCACTCTTCGCTAACTCTTGTACTCGGTTTCTTTGACACGTCACAGGCAAAAAAATGTATCACAAAAACCAAGAGGACTGGATAGATGATAGTTGGTTAGAGGGTACAGCATTATATGTACAACTAACTGTATGTTCACTTTGAACGTGTTCCTATGGACGTCAGCAAATATTTACCATACAATAGGAAGTAAGGCACATAGCCCAGCCCATGTTATATCGGCTTACGCTTGCTTGTGTTGCAGCACGCTTATATGTTTCATATTGGGACATCAGACAACCTAAATATTTTACCTGTTTTACAGGACAATGCGAGGAGCAGTTCGACACTGTGTTCGACTGGCTGCGACCAAGGAAAGACGAGAACGGCTACACGACTGGAGTCTCGTACAACACGTACTTCTTCTTCGACGGTCGCTACTGGATGTACGAAAACTCCCAGGGGCGAACACGTTACGGGGATCCCCGTGTCATCCGCAAGGGGTGGGAGGGCATCGCGTCACGGAAGATCGACGGGATCCTCCACGTCTTGAATAGGTTCTGGGACGTCCTCTTCTTCTTCTCAGGTAAGGTTTCATTTATGTAGAAACAATGGTGTTGATATGCGAACAGACGGACGTGGAGAAATTACTGACGCATGGGCGTGGAGAAAGAGAAGATGGGCATGTGGAGAGATGTATGGACGGACAGAAAATGGGGCGGAAGGGAAATGAAGAAAGAAGATAGAATTGAAAGTTAACAACGGCACATTAAGGAAATAAAAGAGCCATAACAAATCATCCACGGAATGCCATTGTTTAAGAAACACCCGTTGACTGCCCACCTGATTCCATGTATTGTTTGTTCTGCCCAGGTGATTCCTACTACCAGTACGACAGCGAGCGAGACCAGATCTACACACACGACGCCCACGGAAACCCCTTCCCCAACCTCATCAGCTACGGATTTCCCGGCATCCCCGACAACATCGACACCGTCTACTACAACAGAAGTGCCGGCTACACCTACTTTTTTAAGGATCATCTGGTGAGTACTCATAAAACCGTATCATTAATACAGTTATACACAGGCCTTTAGGTATATTGAATACCTACCAGCTCTATCTAGCGCTAGCTACTAGTGTGTCGTAAGAACAAACCTTCGGTTTTAAAATCTTCCACTTTATCTCGGGTAGATGCTAGTTGATACATAAAGTTGAGGTTTCATATTCTCTGAAAAAGTCATAACATCCATATGAAATGTTTTAAAACATTCAAAGTTCACTATTACAATTTGAATGTATATGGATATGTATATGAATATGAATATGTACATGTAAATGGTTCATTAAGCTCGTATGTAAGGTTTGTATGGCTACTTTTTCACTGACAGTGGTCTAGCGAAAGAAAGCTGTCTAATTAAGGCAATTGCGTTGACAGGAAAGTAAAGTGATCATAGCATAGTATTTCACAGTTAAAAGGTCGAAATAAAACATCAAAATACATGTTTTGTTGAACGCACATGATAGAAAATTCGGTATCAATGTCTGTCGTAGGGCTATTTTGACACAGTAACTTGGTGTGTACTTAGAATAGCATTGCTCTCCGTTCCAGGTGTACCAGTACGAGATCGAGCGGCAGAGAGTGAGCCCGGGCTTTCCCAAGGAAATCAGCGTTCTATACCCCGGAGTGCCCAACAACCTGGACGCCGCCTACTACTCCTACTACCACAAGACCACGTTTTTCATAAAAGGGTTAGAATACTGGGGTATTTCTGGCAACAACGGACCGATAGTCGGACCGTTTACGGTCAACCAGCGGTGGAGAGACATCTGTAACGTGTGGATGTGGGATCTGGACGGGTAGTGAGCACTTCCGTTCTGCAGATTCGCTGCAAACGTACGTGGGAAACGTTTTGAGATCAATAGTGATATTTGTTTTCTTGAACGTTTGGAGCGTTTTTGCAGTTTTTTTGCTCAGTCTACTATCCGTAGGCTGTACAAAATGAAGGCTTTAGGGCGAAATAGTATCATTTCGGAAACACGTGCAGACAAACTACTAGACCTCTTCCTTCCATATTGTAGTTGTAGTTTGGGCTTAGGAAACTTCTCTCATGACAAAATTCAGCTGTATTCTTTATTGGCCACTACGAAAGCTTTACTACAGTTCTATCATGTTGTGCCGAAAATGAACTTCTCTTCGCTCGCATAGTTTCCGGGAGAGGCCCAGGCCAGGCGGAAATATCTCTCCTGTTCAGTCCATGTCCTAGTACGGGGCATTTTTGTGCAATACAGGTTTCACAAAGAAATCGGTCGATTTGATAGAAAACTCAGTTGTCTCAGAGACATGCAGGATATGTGTGCATGGTGAGTTGTAGTGTTTTATAACGAGTGAATAGTTTCTACACTCCAACGAGGGTCGTTACCCACAGGTATATACGGTGTGTTTTCCTGTGTGCTATTGATAAAAAAGTATTCTACTTTTACATGTAGGTTCACGATAACATCATCCAAGCACATTGTAGTTCAGAGAACGAAGTTTTAGATAAAAAATCTTGTCACAAAATCATTTCTTTGTTGGCTAAAAATGTCAACCATAGACACACGGAGGTACTTGTGCCCCGGGCCATTGAGATGGGTCGCCTTACCCACTTTTTTGCTATCTCAGGAATACGTGTAATCATGTACGTGTAATTTATACCACATATATTTTGATAATGATGTATTTTGTATATTTAAAATATCTGCCTCCCTGTTGTGATAATGCAAGTTCAAACGAATATCATATTTATAGCCGTGGATATTGGTGAAGGGCACACGACATTTGTCATGCGTGAGTTCAAGTGAGTCTGTGGGTCATGTGTAAGACTTCTGAGACCCTAGACACCATGAGGACTCCTACAGGAGTGACAATAACACGCTGTGTGGACCCTTCTGGACCACAGGGATAGATGCACTGTTGGTGTTGAAGTGTACAATACGGGGTTATATCGGGGGAAATGATAAAGTTGTGTGTATAATTGAGAGTGGGCAAGGCTCATTCCCCCTTCTGAAGGGCTGTGTATAGATTTGTCTGTTATCGTAT
The DNA here is from genome assembly GCF_000003815.2 of Branchiostoma floridae. NCBI lineage: Eukaryota > Metazoa > Chordata > Leptocardii > Amphioxiformes > Branchiostomatidae > Branchiostoma > Branchiostoma floridae. Next base: position 11,566,389 of record NC_049982.1, read on the forward strand.
ATGACTATGAGTGATTTACTAGTCTTTTTGTACAAAGGACACGATTATGAGCGAGAAAACCTATGTATGTACGGATGAAACAGTCTTAGACGTACCGTAAACAGTTTCAAATCTTTTACGTAAGAACCCGACAAGTGAGCGTTGGTAGTATACCGGTTCAAAGATGCCCTGTGCAATAGTGCCTGCGGAAAGACAATCACACAGAAAATCATTCTCCAAGTTCTGTTTCTGTAGCAGAAGTCTGCAGGGCGGTGTAGGGGGCGCGGTCAAACAAGGAGCCCGCCCATATGACAACAACGACGTTTCAAGTTCATACTTTTCGACGTTAGCTTCTTTCCTTCGCTTATGGGTTCTTTTCTTATAGTTCTTATATCACAGCTTAAATTATTCTCTAAGATATTATCTAGAGAGCTTTTATTTCAAATGACAACCGACTGGTTACATGTTGTACATGTTCAAGTTGGGCAAAGAAAACGTCTTATGTCTTTTGTTAAATAGTATTTTAAGAGTAATACTTCTATATTTCATCGATTGTACAAAGCGTCATGCAATGTTGTGTATCGCATACTAGTATTCTAAAATAATAAAACAAGTCGAAAATATCAATACCGACGTGTGACTCTTTTCTCTCTGATAAGATGTAGGAACACTTCACCTTTATTCCACCACGTCTTCTAGCGACACACCTGTACATTGCAATCTCGGATTTGGCCACGTAGTTGTTTCAGTCAGCATGTTCAGCATGGTAGAGGATTAGAGGAATCAGACAGACACGGTTGTCTTAAACAAGGAGTAAAACCTTGCAATCTATTGCAAGACAAGTCATTTCGTTTATAGTCTGATAGAAACGGACAAAGCCACAGGGACATCGTAGGCAACAATTGTTTTAGCTTTCCCCGAACGTCACACGGACGGTGGACGAGTGTTCTTTACAGCACGGGTAACAAATCACGACACATCCCCGAGTTTCTTGTCTGTGCTGTTCATCAGCCCTGACCTTCATGAGAAAGGCTGGGTCTTACATGACGTCAACACTGGAATCAAAGGTCATTCCAGTAATTTGCATTGTACATTTCTCCGTCGGTGCGACGTTCCCTACTGAAACCTTGATCGAAATCTGCAGTTGTCTCTACGGTAGTAAGAAATATGGCGACGGCCAAATACGCTATATAGGATTGAAAGCGCTGAGGTCTGAGAAATGATCTACGAATTCTGTGCATTTTTTTTTTCGAAGTGTTCTTGCAAAATCAGGCCCTCCCATTTACTTCACGTTAACATGTATTAAAAGCGACCTTCATATACCTCGAAAATAGATCTGCGTTTACACTTCATTCGTTGGAGTTTGGGCCATCCCCAACTTTTCAAATTTCATAAAGTATGTTATCATATTTGCACTGAGCGTGATATGTTGGAACACAAAACGCAAACCAGTAGTATACCTGGTCATACATCTTGCGCTCTAATAATATCATTTTCACTACCAACTGGGTAACATTTGCGGAACAAAGTGTAATCTATACTGCGTGCTCTGTTAATTATTCGTTCAACCCCTCATTTGTATTGTTACATCAAGTCACAGCTCCCTTACATCTTGCTGTACCATCTTTACGAAACAAGGGAGTGAAATTATTAACCCTCGTAACCCGCCACAATCCGTACAGAAAGTCCATATCACACCTTAATTGTGAAGACAAACAAAGCCACGATTATGATACGGCTATCTTTGTTTCAAGAGGCTTGCTGAAGTATGGTCCTGTTTGTACAGAGCGGCGGGAGTGTTCGCTGTGTGAGACTATCATGACAGGGTCACGTCTGAGAGCGTGGTGGTTTATCGTGCTGTGAGTAGGCACTCAACCTTTAGCTAGTTAGCGGCTCCAAGTAGCGGCTCCAAGTAGCCTGTCTCCCTAGTTTAACCGCCTCCCGGGGAAAGGTACTGCTTATGGCGCGGTCACATTTGTAGCAGGTCGTCCTACGATTTCGATGCGGGAGGATTTCTAGCAGTCTGGG
>NC_049982.1:11568495-11624840 GCF_000003815.2 Branchiostoma floridae
CGTACGATGATCGCACGGCGGACGTGATTGCTTCATTAGATACACGACATGGACATCCCTCACAAACCTTACTCACTCAATCAATTTCATGATGGACAAGACGGACTTTTCAACATTTTCTTTTCAAATTGTGAGGCGATAACGACAGTTAACGGTGCTGCACCCACACTCCCTGTGTGCCTTCTGTGCCTTCTGCTACTATGACTCCTTGCTGCCTACAGTAGTCCTAACTCGTTGGCTATAGCTAGGTCAGTATGTGTTTATCCATGTCTTTTAGATCCCAGTGACTAGCATATTTGTATCTTACGCATGATAAGGTACGTGTGTATAGTTTCCGTTGCTTTTAGAGTAATCAGATTCTTTCTCGATGATGCCATGCCAGCGTGTAAAGTTCATCCGTAATCATAACCGGTAGTTGTGCTCACACCTTGTCAAATGCCGAGTGCTGATTAGTCGGGAAACTTGCCATATATAGACTCTGGGTCCCGCGTCACGGCAAGGGGGCCACTATTTAAGAACGGTCAACACACGGCAGACGGCACAATCTCTTGTTTTCCATTAGTCCTGGTGACACGCCGAAGTTTGGCGGAGGTTTGCGTCTGGCTCTAGGCCGAAAGAGTAGTTATCTACGTCTATTTCGACTTCGGAAAATAGACCATAATCGACGAGTCCACAGACATTTTCTGACGACCACTGTTTCCAAGTGTGAGTACCGCCATCAGAGATGAACGTCTTCAGAATAACCAGGCTTACGCCGCCGAGGCCGAACTTCACGACGACAGTGGCGTGCCTGCTGCGCCATGTGTACGCCTTCGTCACTCTGCTCCTGCTGGTCTCCGAGGCCGATCGCGTCCCCGGCGGGAGAGGCAGCGGGGTTGGCCACGCCGTTCTCGGGGCCGAGAGGGTGAACATTCCCGCCATAGTCACGGAGAGGGACGCGGCGGTACGTACGATGACGCTCGCCTCTTAACAGATGTATGACTTCGGCTTGTTTTCTTATGTCTTAAAAGTGATATCGTTTTCGGCTCGTTTCACGCGACCTTTGTTCTCGGTTTGTACGTCTGTGCTGTGCTAGGTGTCCAGTGAAAAACAGTTGCCTATTGAAGGACGAAAAACGACGTACGAAAACAAGCCGTAGCCATACATGCATGAAGATTATGATTGCGCCGATATCCATGAGCATGACGTCTACCTATTTTTATGACGTCTTTTTCTGTTTGTTCATGATTTCGGTTACCACTGACAATTCTCCAGAAAGGCTTAGTATAAGCCTGTAAAAATAGCGCAAATGGTAGGCTGCTTATTGCAAGTATTTTCCATGACAGCTAGACACATTTTACAGGAAGAAGCATGATTATATAACGATCGCTAGATCCATAGATATGCATGTCTTGAAGACCTAGGATATACCGTGTTTTTGCCAATTCCATCACGTCGGTGGAGCTGCTGCAACGTAGCAACTTGTCAGCGCGCTTGGAAAGGCGGTACTTTATAGGACAGCCGAAATTTATTGATCAATAAATGTAGTTTATACGTGGTTTACCAAGACAGCAAGAACCACTGCGTAAATATCGTGTGCTCCACTTGAGGGATCGTTCATTTTAGGTAGAATTATATCTGCACCAGGATATAGACTTTAACACGACAAACAGAGACTTTTGGTCTAATCTTAGCCCACACGAGAAGTCATTGATCACATCTGTCAATACGGACTATGAAACCTAAAAAGGCACCACACAGAGCCTGAATATGGTGACCTCGGAAAGCTGTCAACAACGCATTATAAACTCAAACTCATTTCATTTGAATGAACACTCAAGGGGGTGAAATTATGACAATGTCCGTCCAAGGAGCTTTTATCAGGATAAAAGCTCCTTGGTCCGTCCAAATATTGCATATATGTTCAGTCCTGTATGGTTCCTGTACTAATTATCGGCGATGTCGTCCTGCAGAGTTTCCTGGAGAGGCTGGGATACTTCCAGCCCGTAGACTGGGAGTCCACGCTTGATCGGTCGAGGCAGACGATATTTGAACCCGAGGACGTTGCTCCAGACATATTCTCAGACTTCGACCCTTCGGTCATGGTGGAGGAGGTGGAGGGCATGGGGAGAGACGGCGAGCCGACGATTGGCGTGGACGACGAGGAGTTCAAGGAGGCCATCAGAAAGTTTCAGCAGGCAAACAACCTAACCATTACCGGTCTCCTCGACGACGCGACCAGGAATAAAATGAACGAACCAAGATGTGGCAATCCTGATCACACGCTGGCCAAAAACGGCACGAAAACGGTGCCGCCAGATGCATCGAACATGACGAGCAACTCTTCTGACGATGCACACGCGAAGTCTAACGCGACTGTCGTGGTACAAAAACGAGCCGCAGAAGATACTTCCCAAGGGAATAGCAGAAAGCGTCAAAGTGTCCTGAAAACGTGGATGGAAAGGCAGGAGGAGAGGAGAAAAAAGCGCGGCATTTTCGTGAATAACTACGTGACTTGGAGGCTGCTGGGAGAAGGCTACAGCTCACAGCTGGACGCGGACCTCCAGCTCGCCGTGATTCAGCAAGCCTTTCGGATGTGGAGCGAGGTCATCCCGCCGCTCTTCAGACCGGACCACGTGTCGCACATCGAAGAGGTGGACGTCAACCTTGCATTTGGCAGGGGTGAGTTTTTGTGTCTTCGCTAAGTTGTCAAATCGAGAGGGTATTTTACACTATAGTTGTACATGTACATTGACTTCTGTTATTGAGTGTATTTGGTATGGCTTATAAGCCATCTCTTGCGTTTACGTCTCTTTAAAGCGTATCATGATCCACTGTGCATGATCATATGTCGTTAGTACGTAATTCAAAGACGCTAGTTTTTTCTCGACAGTTCATTCCAATCGACTGTGTTTACCTCTGATTGCATGTTTGATAGATCATTGATTAATTAATGACGCGTTTAATTAAAGACGGCTTCTTCGGGGAATGTAACCAAGACTTGATGATAGGAAACGTTTTTGTGTTACATGGCCGCCATTTGTCTTCTTGCCGAATGTCCTATTTTTGGAGCCGCGGCTGATCTTTGAAACGCTCGTCGTTATGTCAAATATGGGACGAATTAGTTAAGTGCCATTGAGGACAAAGACTGTTACGAGCGTGTACCAAACAACAAAGTACTAGTATACATGCTGCATGAAGAATGATATATAACCTCGTGTTTAGGTAACCTCTAACAGTTTATCAACGACTCTTGTAGCAAATTTCAACCCCTACTTACATGTCTGACCGTTGATAACACCGACACCTCTCTCCACCTCTCTCTGCACAGTCCCCGGGATTGTGAACCTGTTACTGGCAGATCTCTGCACCCCAATGACACTTCCCTGCCTCACCTATAGCCTCATCCGTTGTCTTTTCTCCCTCCTCTCCTTCTAGGAAATAGTTCATCCATATCTGAGAGAAGATTTTTGTAGCCTGTATTAATGTTGCATGTGTGATGGTAAGGATTTGGCTGCTGTTGGTGGTGTATTTGTGTCCAAGCTTGATATTTTGTACTTTGCCACACAGACGTCCATCACTCAGCCTGGGGTGGATCTACGGCCGGTAAGAGGCTTTCGCTTCTAGTCAATTAGATGCCAAAGAGGGGTTTTCAGCATTTTTGTGCAACCCACGAAGTTTAGGTACTAATGTGCTCTTCAGAGGGTGTAGAATGGTTTTCTGATTTGTTCAAATATCTCTGATACTTTGAGAATTCCTCACCCTGTTGACAGGGCGTGCCTGCGGATGGATGAAACTTTCCCTTCCTCCGAGACAACTAGTAGTTCCAAACCTAACTTTGCCATCTCTTAAAAATTTTCATCTTTTTTAAAATTTTCTTCCACTGCAGTGAGACACTTGGGTTGTCCTAACGAGTTCCAAGAACAAGAGTATGCACACGCGTTTGACGAGGCTGCGGAGGTTCACATCAACGACCAGATCCAGCCCTACACCGTCAACCGGCCGGACGGAATCAGCCTGCTCAAGGTTGTTCTTCATGGGAAAGGGCTTGCCTTAAGGGGTGGGTGGGGGCTAGGGAGGGTTCTCTTCATGGTGCCAGTTGGAGGTTGAAATATACAGCATAACTTATGCACGTATTTGTCATGGTGTACAAAATTAGTAAGTAGGTGAATTGAATGATACTGGTGCTTTACCATTCTTATCTCAAGCCTAAGCGTTTCGTTCCGTGTTTGATTGAAGCAATGCGTGGACTGATGTTTGTGCCGTTAATCTAGTAAGCTCTTGTGGCATGCATCATACGTTACTCTGTACATGTGCATACTGTTATCTTCTTGAGCATTATTTTGTTTCATGAAATTATGTACTTTTATGAACAACAGGAAAAAAGGATACAACGTAAATTACCAAGCTAGCTGTGGATGTTGGTCGCAAACTCTCGCTCAAACATGTCGTTTCGTTCCAAAGGTAGCAGTGCATGAGATCGGGCACATCCTGGGGCTCGGCCATCACGAGTGGGCCAACTCCGTCATGCAGCCCAACTACGCTCCACAGCCGTACAACTTCGAGATCGGGGCGGAGGACAGGCGGGCGGTCCAGGAGCTCGGTTATGGTGAGTACAGGGAATCTGCTAGCCAGATTGAAAATCTCTTATAGCAGCCCGTCCAACATTCGCCTGCGAGGAGGAGCCAGTTACAGCCCCGGACAGCAGAATTTGTGTTAGATAGACTAGGAATCTTCCAAATTCCAAATAAATTACCATGAATCTAAGGAACTTCTGTGGAATACAGATTTTATTTAATGATTGTTAATTTGTCTGCGAATACATGCCCGGGTGCTATTCGCAAGTATATGTAGTATGGAACAATGATGATAAGTACATTGGCATTAACAGGTGGTACATATGATAATATTCAAGTTCTTTATCTACTACTGTTGGGTCTTACTTCTTCATCGGATGCCGTGGAAGACGAAAGTATTGATTTTTCAGTAATATGCTGGTTCCTTGGTGTCACCTGTCATGCTAGAGTCAATGCTGGGGGTCTGGTTATATGCGTCAGGAGATTCTATATTACACAAGTCACTGCTGATGCCGATTGTGGTAGCCGATGCAAATCTATTACTGTACATGGATGTCTCAAGATCGCGGAGAACATGAAACAGGTATTCTGTTGTTAGGCACCAGGCAATCTATATTTGGTAATCCAGATCAACAAACCGAGATAACGTTATATATAGCTTTGAAAGTCTTTAGCATATCTTCCTAGTCATGTAAAGCGGGTCCACCAACGGAAGGATTGTCGTCTTTCCTGTCACGGGGGTCATGGGACACAGGTGTGAAGCGAGATGACCTTCTCCCGAGTGGGAAAACAGGAAAACATTTGTCCCAAACATGTCCCTCTGCTAGGCAACAACAACCACGCACGACATAACAAAACAATGTTGGTAGTAACATCGTTAACTGTTACCTGTTTGCGCACCTTTAAATGCCGTGTATAACTCCCGACCCGGTGCATCAGCGTCAGGCCTGCGTGAGTTCCCGTGTCGTCATTCCGCCGGTGTCCAAGACCTTTCTGGATACCCCGACATGCTGGACAGGTGGATTCTTCCCCATCGTCGCTTGACCCATCACCGAGGTATCTTCGGTGCACATGTTTGTCAGGGTGGGGTCTGCTCCAGGCAACGGCCTTCCATTTTCGCCACATTAAAGGTTTTTTTCCACCAAGGAGAAGGATCGATAGTGTTTGAAGAAGGGATAAAAACGTCTGTGTCAGGTCAGGTGGTGCCGAATGACGTCATGAGGGAGCTCGGCACCACGTGTTACTCCGCCTTACTCCGGAATCTTTGCGTACGTGACGGCATTGGACAATGTTTTACTGGATCCATGAGTCACTTTGGTGCATATCCGTTTGTCTATCGGGAGCGTTTAATTTCTGTTGACAAACGAAACGACGTCATATCATATGTATATTTTCTATTACGGAAGGTTTACTTTTGGTTGTTAGTTTCTGAATAACGTCACCAGGTTTGTAGACATGTCTCCGGAGACAGGTTGCGTCAGCATTCACAGGGTAAGGTAGGAGGACGAGCTTCATGATTGCCTCGAGTCCCTTTACTCAAGTTCGTATAATCAAATACACTGAAACGGTGGACTATTTTCATGGTAGACTATAAAAGACTATGGAGTATGGAAATTCTAATATTTACTGCTTTATTTTGCATGTTCTGTTTATGTTTACCTCAGAATATTTGTATTCTCTTTGTCTTGTCAGCAGCACTAGCCCTTTTTAATAGCTACATGCTACTTGAGCAGCCGTGGCCGTGGCAAGAAATTTAAAAAAATGGTTACCTTTTCCATTGTCCAATGCTCTCTAGTGTTGGCAAAACGCCAAATCCAAAAGACTAAAAGCCCAAAGCTGATTGTTTCTCTCTTGCCTGTTTTACCAGGAAAATGCGAGGAGAGGTTCGACACCGTGTTCGACTGGGTCCGACCGAATCGAGACGAGAACGGCTACATGACGGGAGTCATCTACAACACCTTCTTCTTTGCCGACGGTCGCTACTGGATGTACGAAAACTCCAAGGGACGAACACGTTACGGGGACCCCCTCCTGATCCGCGGGGGGTGGCAGGGCATCGCGTCACGGCATATCGACGGGATCCTCCACGTCTGGTCAAGGACCTGGGACGTCCTCTTCTTCTTCGCAGGTACGTCTGTAATGTTCAATAACAACAAATGAGAACGAAATGAAACACCAACATGTACTCCTAGAGTATTGTACATTCTAGGTCACGATTAGTCACATGGGATTATCATTTTTCTCCCTTCTATTTGTTTAAAACAAATACAAGACGTAAATGTGAATATGACATGTCTGTTGGGAGTTTGATTTAGATTTGGATAATGATTTTGTAACAGGCCATATGAAGAGGGAGACAATCGGTAAAAATGCCATTTAAAATGATAGGTAGTCCCGTTGCCCTTTCGACGGGCAATGCGTTGTTAATGTGTCTAGGGAACGGTATTGGAAGGCGGAGCCCATCCCTCTAAGTCCACCGCCTTTTACCTACCCAGCTTTCGTCAGGTACTAGTACCCGTTTGACACCAAGGTGGGATAGGTGGGATAAGGAAAGTCGTGTCATGTGACTTTACCAAGGACACAACGTCTAGCTAGGAATCAAACCCGTGACATCTCAATCTCGTGTTCACTAGCATAGCCATTTGGGAATTTGAAGCCACAAGAGAATTGGCGAGGGGTGGAAATAGATTCTCTGCAGCAAATCTCCGGTGCAAATCGTACTTGATATGTAAAAGATGTACATAAAGTCAACCTGATCTCAATCGCTTCTCTGTTCAGGTGATTCCTATTGGGAGTACGACAGCGAGCGGGAACAGATCTACACACACGACGCCAACGGAAACCCCTTCCCCAACCTCATCAGCTACGGATTTCCCGGCATCCCCGACAACATCGACACCGTCTACTACAACAGAAGTGCCGGCTACACCTACTTTTTTAAGGATCATCTGGTGAGTGAAGAAATATCATTTGTTTCAGGATAAAAAGCCTTTCGGTGTCAAGGAATCATAGAAGTGGAATTTTGCTGTAAACTACCAACCATTAGATATCTAAGGCACCACCTCCGTTCCAGGTATACCAATACGAAGTTGAGCGGCAGAGAGTGAGCCCGGGCTTCCCCAAGGAAATCGCTGAGGTGTTCCCAGGCGTGCCCAACAACCTGGACGCCGCCTACTACTCCTACACCCACCAGACCACGTTTTTCTTGAAGGGGTTCGACTACTGGAGTATAAGCATCTCGACCGGAGCGATAGATGGGCCGTTTACGGTCAACGAACTGTGGCAGGACATCTGCAAGGTGTGGATGTGGGAGCTGGACGGGTCGTAGAGAACACTTTTCTTGCCTCTGCACATCACGCGGAAAAAAACTTCACAGAAGCTTTCTTGACCCTCTTGTCGCTTCAACCGTTTAGCGGATCTATGCAGCCCCCCTCCCCACGAGTGGCCCCTGTTACGGCATAGGGCGATTTTGTGCAATACGAGTTCCATGAAAGACCATGTAGGCTTGTCTCCGTTCTGGGGAAGTAGATGTCTAAGAGACATGTAGTTGGACTTGTAGGTTATGTCTTCACATAAGATGTACTATTTGTGTCAACTGAACAGAGGAAATTGTTAACGATAGCCGTCTCTACCGAGGCCTTTAGCTATATGATGTATGTTGTCAATTCTTGGGCGCCTTTGGATAATACGTAAAACGTTACTTCAACCTCGGCTACTGTTTTCTATCTAAAACATTTTATAATTATTTCGAAGAGCATTGAGAGCAAATTTCTGCTCGGAGACAACCCTGCTGCAAGTGTTCCAAGTGAAGGAAAAGTCGTCAACAGATTGATTCGCGGAGGCGCCTTTGCTATCTCAGGAACTCCTGTCTAATCATGTTTTTGTCATTTATACTAAAAACATTATTTCAATGATGAAATTTTGTATATTTAAGATATTTGCCCCATTGTAAAGTCACGTGTTGTGAGAAAGTTAGTATTTATGCCCATAGTTGTTGGTGAAGAATGTGCCTTATGAATGTGTGGATGAGCCGTACCGTAAACAGTTTCAAATCGTTTACGTAAGAACCCGCCAAGTGAGCGTTGGTAGTGTACCGGTTCAAAGATGCCCTGTGCAATAGTGCCTGCGGAAAGACAATCACACAGAAAATCATTCTCCAAGTTCTGATTCTGTAGCAGAAGTCTGCAGGGCGGTGTAGGGGGCGCGGTCAAACAAGGAGCCCGCCCATATGACAACAACGACGTTTCAAGTTTAGTTCAAACTTTTCGACGTTAGCTTTTTTCCTCGCTGGTGATATATGTTATTTCTTAAGTTTTGTTATGCCGCAGCTTAAATTATTCTTTAAAGTTATATTCAGTCAGCTTTTATCTACAAAACGACAACCGACTGGCTACATGTTGCACATGTACATGTTGGGCAAGGATATCAGTAGTATGTCTTTTCTTAAACACCATGTTCAGAGAGTATATAATACCTGCAGTTTGTCGTCTGTATGAAGTGTCATGCAGTTCCATGTACCACACGTTCTAACCAGAATAAAACAGTTCAACGTGACACAACTTTTGTCGGAACTTTGTTATCTATGATTATAGTGTAGTATCTAGTTCAATGTATTATGATGTAAAAGAAAGAAAAAAAAGTGTTCGAAAAAAGTTCCATATTCAGAATATGCGAAACATCCCCTAGAAACATACGACATGGGAGAATAGGGAGTGGGGGTGGTTCATGTTTGTTACCTTACTGAGCTCAAGTCCGTATGAGATTTGTAAGGGAATTCTTAGTCTAGGTCGCTGGAAAAATTATGGATACTGGACAAATATAACCAGATGAAATGCCAGTGGAGTTACCTGGTCACAATCCATACTCCTGGGACAGCTATATGTGTCCAATCACTACTGTTTTTCTAGCGACCTGTGGAACCTGGTAAAGGCGGAGACTTCAATACGGACCTCATACGGACTTGTCTTGAACATATATACGACGTGTGAGCCAACCTTATGTGTTTTCAGGTGGATTTATGACTTTTCCTCGATACATCTGCAGGCTTTGTTGTGCCGCTAGATGTGCTCATTTGTATAAATGGCGACGTGGATGTTTTATTGCTTCTTCTGTTCACAAGTCGCCATCCTTTGGACAAACATTTGGTGTAGCCTGTGCCGATACAGGTGTATGGGAGACGGGTGACCGTGTTTTTAGGACATTGTTGCTGACGCCAGAGCTGACACGTAGCGTTACCACCAGCCTGCTCCAGCCCTTATCACTCGGCTGTGAGCACTTTTGAATCACCTGCAGCAGCCTGGCACCTGCCCCTCTATTTGCTCCTTATCTTCAAAAGCACGCTTTGGACCAAGCCTTGTTTTCTGATGGCACATGCTTTCTGGCCCTTTCTTCCATTGTTTCATCGGTGGCTATCAGCTCACAGGACACTTTATAAGCCGGGCATGTTTGTGCATTCTCGCGCATCTACGCAACGGAGCCTTTGATAATTGAAGCACTCCACCATCCGCAGGGACAAAAGCCACAGTCCTTTATGGCTGTATGAGGTTTAAGTGGAATTAAAAGAGCTCCCACCGTGATAAGTCGACTTGTTTAAAAGTCATTAAAACCTGGATGCAGATTAAGATATGTCCCTTTAAAAGCCATTAGTGGCAGGCGGGTAAACAACAAACTTCCTTGACGGTGAGCCCGTAGTTTGGGACAAAGTTGCGCAACACTTTTGAGAGAGTAGTAGACAATTCCATCTCCCGAAGGTACGGTGTAAAGGTAATCGGAAACTATCATGTATGAGCAAAATTCATCAGCCAACAGATCATCATCATCGCATGAAACCGCCTTCAAATGCAGGACCTTCTGATCGGACGAGAGAGATTGGTCTCAAGGCCCTCTCGACTTGTTTTTCGGACGCTGCCGGACGGCTGTGTCCCCGCCCTAAGGCCATCATGCTATCGGTCATGATCCACAACGACCGCAAAGTTAGCCCGGCCCCTGTAATTTATTACCGTATTTTTAATGCGGTCTTTAGCTACTTCAGGATACAATTCTTGATGTACTCTACATCTGGTCTTCAGCGCACCTGCGTTGTAACAAAGGGCGAGCTAGCTGGATCCATAAAGGCGTCACATGTCCACCAACTGCGCCTGAACGTCCGTGTGCTCATTTCGTGTTATTGGGTTTGCGAGGCAGAATCCAACATTCATTACAAGCGATCCCGTCATGTGATATTGCCCTACCGCAAACACCGAGCATACTTTGTAACATTGAAGTGTACAGAAACAATGGAAGTGGCGCACCGGTGCACATACCTGTAATACCAGAGCCGTTTGCACTGGACGTGCCATAGACAGGACAAAAACTGGGGACAAATTTTCAGCATGTTTTTATTTGAGAAGCTTTTGCCCCCGCTACTTAAATGGGTTTTTACGTTTGGGATTTAGGTCAGCCGACAAGGTAAGACGACATTTATGCGGCTAAGAATGGGCGCTGTCAGGGAGTGAGCGACACTTGGTAAACGGCAGCGTGACAGTGATTAAATCAATACTTTAATTCTCCAAGTACAGTATGTTTGTCGCTCGCTCGGTCTCCTGTACAGGTTACCCCGTTAACAGCGGAGCGCCAAGGCCCCTACAGAAAGTTCAACTGTGGAGAGGAGCAGTGCAAAAACATTCTCTCAAAGAGACTGGAAGAGATGATAGTAATAAACTGACGGTTCAACGGTTCAAGCGAGCCAATGTTCAACGTGAAGATACTAGAAGGGTTGTCCATAGTGGCACTGAAGGTATTGAAATGACTTTGGTGCCAATGAAATTAGATAGCGCAGTGTCTCAGTCGTAATGTAGATTTGCTGGCTCCTAGCTACAGGTGGCATGTAGGGAAGAGGTACTAATTTAGTTTCAATGTTTCTGTGTAGAGCTGCAATGAACGGACCTGCAAACAAGGATTCATTCTGTTAGTGTTGCTTGTCCCTAGGCTTTGGCCCAATGCCATACGCCCACTGTCTATCTTTAACTTTATGACAGCGGTAACTACAGCAGCGGCTCAGTGGTGCGTGCAATATGGCTTACGGTGCCGCAACTCAAGTGCACTTCAACTGGTGTGGGTACGGACCTGGCAAACACCATTCACGGTAATAATGGCAAGCGAGGCTGTACTCAGCCTCTTTTATCTCTCCGATAGCTAAGGCAATACGAAAACACATATACGTGACATTTAACTTAGGCTAAGCTAAGGTCTCCACTGGAATGTGAAAAACACCCTGCAAGCTTACACGACATAGTCGATTTTCTTGACCGACCATAGTGCTAAGGTTCAAAATCCACATGTTTAGAATTCTTTCTATTGTGGAAAAGGTTATCAAAGTGATTGTAAATCTGTGATAGGTATTTGCGGGTCGATAATTGGGTGCCCCGACTATTAAAACAGCGTTATATCGCTATTAAAGCCGCACGGACGCGAGGCTATCAAGGCATTAGCGGAGTCTATGGCACGGGTTTAGTTCACTCACTCCACGAAATCTAAACTTTGCAATGCAATAAAAAGTAAAGACCTCATATGTCATAGAATGTCTGTCTTTACTCTTTACAACCTCTCAACGTACACTTGAATAGTAAATTATTACGTGGATACTAATTAAATTTGAAATGATCTTACATATACAATGATTTAGCAGATTGTAATTCTTGTCAAAGCCGTGGAACTGGTAAAAACATGTGCCTTTCCCTTACATCAGTTAATTCTATTAGCGCTTTTTAACCACAGCAGCTGTCTCGTAAAAAAATGTGATTGGTTCAGCTTTTATTTTTAAAAGAGAGTCTTTTTCAATTACCTCCTTCGTAATTCCTCGTATTGTACAGCAACTATCTTTGTTTGTGAGAAGGAAACGGTTCGATGTACCACGTACCAGGCATGTATTGAACCCAAGTGTCAAGTCACTTTATATATTGAGTGACTCAGCGTCATCAAGCGGCAGGTTGGTAACACGAGTCTTCGTCACAGTGCAAAGTTCGGCTCTCCCCCTTCACCAAACGTGTAGAATGTTATAGCAATTGCTGCGTCCTTCGACCTTGATTTTACAGATAAGTGACATTTTCATACGATCATATTAACTACGATTTGAATTAGTAACTTTGAGAATGCCCAAAAATGGGTAGCGACGGAATGAAAGGCTATGGAAGAGCATAAAGGAAATACTGCTGTGTTGTTGACAGCAACCTTTAAGATAAACAAATGCAACTTATCTGGCCAAGAAAACGTTCTAAAAAGAAAGTTCTTCAGTCTTTCTCGTACTCCTATTTATTGCACTGTCTGTATTAGAAAGTGCTCGAAGTTTTTATATACAAATGTATCTTTTTTATATCGTTGTTCTTTCCAATCTAGTACATCAGAAAATAGACTTAATTTACTGGACATAGGAGGTTTCTTTTACACAACCTGGTTGTGTAAAAGAAAACTCTTATGTCCTATGATCTACCAACCTGATGAAATTATTTTCGAGACATAATTTACTAATGCGACGCTCTCGTTACAAACAAACAGTCCGAGTGGACGTTTTTTTGCGACGACCGACTTTCATGTTGTTGTGGAGGGATCAAACATTAGAGGAGGCATAGCGACACAAACAGGTCGGATACAATGTGGAAGTTATCGCGCGTTTTCACCAACAGCTATCAGAACTGGTAAACAGGCTATCAGTCATTCCATCTCATACTGACGTGCTTGAGTCAGAAAAATTGGATTGTATAATGTATCCACAAACAAAATAACTTCTGGCTCATGCGGTGAGAAAGTTTTGAAAGAGACCATTCCACAAGCCTGACTCATACCGGACCAAACGTTTGGTTTCCACCCAGAAACCGCCGTTTTTTCTGATAAACACGGTTAAACAACGCTCCTCTCCATGGTAAATACGCCCAGTGCGATCAAAGGCCGGAATTCCTGTCTTTCTTCTTTAGCAGAAAAACACGGACCACGTACTCCCTACTCCCCCTCCACGTGATGATCTTATTTTGCAAGTTCTCCGTGCGCGATAACGTCTGTATGGACGTGTTTGTGTAGCTTGGTTCGTGCAATGTTTAAAAGAGGATTATGTCACATCACCACATTCTAACTACTAAGGGTAATAGCACTAGACATCCAAGTCAACGAGAAAGTACATGTATGAGGAACAGTCGACATGAGACAGAAACATTCCTATACACAAACTCATACGGTAACGATTTGGCTTAACTTGGGATGTATACTTGTCTTTTTCATTCAGTTGGCACATTCCAAGAACCAATCCCGTATGTCTATGGTTACGTCTATCCCATGATACTCTGGAGCGTTCTCCAGGGCAGAGGACCGTGCGACGTTTTCTCGACAAGGAGTCAAGGACTATTCCTTAAAATCAACTTTTGAGAAGGATTGTATAGGAAAGAGTGGGGAGGCAGAGTAAAAGAAAAACGCCAATGCAATTAAAAATAAGCTGCTAGGGGGCCGAGACAAATAACTTCTTCCTGACATAAAAAACTATCAGCTATTTGTAATTTGAGTCAGATCGCGTCCGTTCTCTCGGATAAGGACTATTCCTTAAAATCAAGAATTGAGAAGAATTGTATCGGAAAGAGTGGTGTGACAGAGTAAAAGAAAAACGTCAATTCAATTTCAGAACAAGCTGCTAGGGGTTCCAAACAACCAAACCTACACCACTGCTTCCTGACATCAAAAACTATCTGGGACCAAGGAGCTTTCATCAACTTATTTCTTGCTGGGACCAAAAAAAGGAAGAAAAAAAACATAAGATACGAAAGCCTAAAGTTCTGCTGCAGTACCAAGGAAAGCTACATGATGGCCTATTACCGGCTTTTGTCTTGCCATAATCTACTAAATAAAACAAATTCCAATACAAAATTCACACACACAAACACACTGGGCAACAACAACTAGTATCAGAAATTAAGACAGTAGAACTGAAATGGTGTTCATATACTGCATTTCTTCTTATCACCAATAGTGACATTTCCATCTGTGGCCATTGTCAGTACTGTGACTGTATAGATTTTGTAGATTAGTGTGTCTACAACAGCTTGCGATATACTGATAGTTTAAAATTAAAAGGGAAAACGTAGATATCATAAAACAAGTATTGCACTGAAAACCACCTTTGATCAGTAAGGCACTAAGATGGTCATTGTGTTTTTGAGCAAGGCCATTATGCAGTCTGGTCGTCTACAATGTACATATGTACAGTACATACATGTACATAAACATGTCCACTATTTCCACAATTTTGAATACATCCCCAAGAAAGGTAACCAGCATGTCTTATCTTAGTTATATTCTGAGTTATGATGATACTGAGCGAGTCCAGGCCCTTATTAGGGGTATCACATCTGTCAGAGTTACCCTCCTTACCCAAGAGGACAGTTAACGTTACATAGCATCCAACAATGACGTTAGCCCCCCTACTGTTTAAAGGCCTCAGAGACTACTTAGCAGGATAAACTGGCACTTGAAGTCGACACATCACAAGTACCTCTGAGCTACACTGTGTCTAATTAGGCTGAGGAACAATGATTTTCCCCAGCTTTAGTCCAAGCAGTGCCGAGTCGTTAGGGTTCGTTACAGCATAGCTACATCAGCAGTGGAATATCGAATGTAGAAGATGGCACTCAGGCTATGAAATGTCTGACAACAATTTACAAGAGTCTTTAGCAGGTACATTGGGAAGTACATTGCAATGAATTGGGCATTACACACCTGATACCCAAACACAGGACACCAGAAAGTATCGTACAACTTGCAACACCCCATCACTGAATACAGTATGGTCTCTGGTGAATCTTAATAGTTTTGCTTTAGTTTCTCTAAGATGTGGGGCTTAGGAATGCTAGGTATGCTGAAACATGACCATCAAGACCTATTACTGAAGTCTCTCTCTTTCAGCAGGTGGACAAACAAGGGCTAATTTCAATGGATCACCTGTGGCACTGCCTGCCTGGGATTGACTGTACACAAATGTATTAGCATCAATAAGGATCGTCTAATGTACATGAACTGTCACACAGGGTGTCAATATGTCACATGTACGTTAATCATTGAACTGTCTGTTTTCAATGGCCCACATGTTTTCACACTTGCACAGTTTTTCACAATGCTGTAACATTACATCATAGAGTCCATATTCTGAAGTCTGTACTCTTCGAGCAGCAGAAAATACTATCTAAAGCTGCTTCTGTGCAGAGTATTTACAACCACTGCATTTTCTTATACTTTTTCATCTAGACATCTTTGCAACAAGTAAGAACTCAACTGGTACAATTCCCATTCTTCATCCCATCAAAGAGGTTATATGAGCAACCACCTTGAACCCATATAACAGTCTTTACAGAATCTCACAATACACATTCTTGGTCTGTTGTATTGGAAGTTGTAATTTACAAAATGATTGTACATGTATCTGTACAAAACTGACTGCACTTATTCTTAGCATGAAATGACCAATTTCAATGATCCATTCAAATACTGACTTCTGTCTACAACAAGAAGTGTACCTCAGTCATCTGTAGATTGTTCTGTAAGCCACGCATTACTGGATATTTTGTCCTCATTTATCAGCGAGCATTAAAATTTACAGCCTCACAGTGAGGCGGACGGCACGTTGACAAGGTGTGACAAAAAGCTTGTACAGTCAGTGTGGTAGTAGAGCCAGTGTGTCTGCCATGTTCTGTACCCTTCTCATCAGCCCAGCGGAAGACTCTGCCATCCCTCTCAGGCACGAGGCGTACACTTTCTTGTACTGCTCAAGCTGAGACGGCGGAAGGTGACGACTGTAAAATGAAGAGGAACATTACTCTTTGTCATGACCCAATATTCAAGACAGCTTGGACCCAATATCAGATAGCTTGGAATATCACCTACTGTATCAGTAAGTTAAGCAGAATATCACAGGAAACCTACAAAAGTCTTTACTGAAACCAAACCTATAGTACTACTGTATCTGTCTATAGGCCTGACCAGATGAATAGGCCTGGGATCTTGGTTGATACACAGATCAGTATGAACTGGAAAATGGTGCACTTTGCCAGAACAAGCAACTTACTTTGCCTTCCCTGCACGTCTGGGGTGGGGAGGGGGTCAGGGCAAGGGTCATACAGGTAAGGGAGACAGCACAGATGAAGAGAAAGGGAATAACATCAGACAATGTGGAATGGACATGCAAAAAGGATGGGAAACAAATTCAATTAGGAAAGAGGTACTTTAGATACACAAAAGTGAAACTGTGGTGTGGTTTTGGTAAGGTGTGTTCTGAGAACTTGCGTATACACATACGTACTTTGTGGCGTACATACTTTGTGGCGTCCGAGGTCAACCAACCCACAAAAAGGGAAGTTTTTCAGTCATTGTGTCAGTTACAACAGGTCTTGTAGCCAGAACACACTAACGGTACAGCTGTTTGTTGGTCCTAAAACAGTGATCTTACCTTGGCTTTCCTCCATGATGCTTGTGAGAACTGAGGACAGTGACAGACTACAGTAAGGAGTGAGTATTTAAGAACACTGGGAGAAAGGACACTTGTGAGGAAAGAGAATAACACCAACATAGGGAAGATGCTTTGCCTGTAGGGAGGACTGGGGATGATGATGGAAAGAGGTAGAAAAAGAGGAACCATGTGCGTGTAAATATCATTTACTAGCACAAATGTGTAACCTCACTATAAAAAAGCCTAAAGCATTTGGCACCATATGATGTACCACATTGGGATGTATACAGTGAGATGGATATGGATAAAAGTCACTGTATCAATGGCTTCTTTTTTTTGTCATAAAAAGAAAACAAAGTACAAAGAACAATGCTGGGCATTGCTGCTTCAGTCCCTCACAGGGTTTAAGTCATGTTTAAAAAAAAGGCCTGACCTGGCTTTCCCTGATGCTGCTGTCTTGATAAGTGTGTGTAGCAGGTGTTGTAGTCTGGACTCCAGGATGTTCAGGAGTTTTTCACTTTCCTCTCTGGGCACCAGACTCGAAAGGACCGTCTGGTTCTTGGACAAGTCATTGGATGTGGTGTTTTCCCCATCAGGTGTGGTGTCTTCTTCTGCAGGTAAAATAAAGGTAAAGATAGTCTCAAAGCACTTTTTTTAGTCATAGGTGCAGTGGGTTGTTGTTTCACTGTGTCTATTGCATGGTATTTGAAGGCAGAGCCCCTCCCTCTGTGTCCACTTCCTTTTACCTCGCAAGCTAGTCAGGGAGTTGTTTAAAGTACATTTCTCAAGAACACAACATCTAACAATATTGCTTGACACAATTTTGAGTTAAGCAGATCTAGACTACAATTACTTAGCCAGTCTGATCCAATTACCAAGTATGACTTTACAGATAAAACCAAACATGAATTTTAAGGATGATCACTTTGTGAATAGGTATGAAGCACATTGACTGACACTGCTGGCTGTGTTACAGTGTATTCTCTGTGTTGTCAGGCTTACCGTCTGGCCCCAGCTCCTTGTATATAATGTGCATTGCTTCCCTGCACTCAGCCATGTACCCCAAGGCTGTGGACAGGGTTCGCACTTTACTCCCAGCTGTGGTTTGACCTGAAAAAACAACAGAATACTTTCTGGGAATCCAAAATTTTCATATACGTCAGGGTAGAGACTACGGTCTGGTAGAATTGGTACATTCTGCCTGTACGGATCCCAATCAGAGTTTTGGTTCACAGAGACTGCATCAGGATTTCTAATGGTAGAATAGGCAATTTTGCTGGCAGAGATCCCGATCTGGGTCTCTTTCGACAGAAAGTCAGAAACTATACAAGCTTAACTGGGTCACACATTAGTCACACATTCTTAGAGTAATGTTAGGACATGATTCTGCTTTGCAATCAGGATGACATACCCCCCAGCTGGTATTCGCAGAGAGCCACCCTTTCCAGCTGCACTCTGGTGAGCTCGCAGGGGTGTTCCAGTTGCTGGAAGAGCCTGCAGGCCTTCCCGTAGTGGTGTTCGGCCTGTGATCGTGCTTGTTTTCTCTTCTGGTCCTCAGACTGCAGTTCAACAATGAAAGACCTGGGTGTTACTGTTGGAGACACATAATGTCAACAAGCTTTTGAAATAAGACGATGCAACTTAACTTTGATTCCAAGACATTTATATTCAGGACTAACCCCAGCCTTAAATCGTTTTCAATCCCACTCATTGTTTTGGAACCCATGTTGTTATTTTCATTATTAAATCTGTCATTTTAAGCTTACAAACATATATTTTCATCAATTTCATGAAGTTCAGATGTTTAGAAGTACAGATGTTTGGACGGATGGGGTGACATTTTTTTCTGGCCCAACAAGCAAATTTCCATCCTGGGATGGCAGGATTGGTCTTGAAGGCAACCAGGCTTATGATAACATTAGGTTTCTATTGAAAGAAACATGCCCATGGAATGGTGGAATGTATAATCATCAAAATAATGATTGATTAAGCTTATGGATATGCACTCTGCAGGAGAAAGGCCTATGTCACATTTCCAAACCGGGGCCAGACTGGCCAGCTTCCTGGAACGAAAAGTATGATATAAAAGACACCAAACTACACAAGATGTTAAGACAATAGTCGTGGGCATTATTTGTATATCTTTACATTTGTGCATATCTTTACATTTCTATTTTTCGTTTCCACCAACAGCAAGGCTGGGCCCTGGTTTGGAAATGTGACGTTAGCCTAACTAGCGCTGCTCTGTATTTCTTCACCTGGTTCCTGTAGGCATTGTGAAACATGGATGCCAAGCGGTGATGGATTGTCGCAGCACGGTACTGCGCCAGTGGCTGGCGCGGGGACTCTGTCTCCGTGTCGCAATACCGTATGGACCTGGTCATCAGGTCAACGACCTCCTTTTCCACCTACATCCAACGCAAAGGGGGAAAAAGACTGTAAACCTGCAGTTATTTAGTCTTTATTCTGGGGAAAACTTAAGGTGTGAGCTGACTCAGAAGTGATAAAAGTATTGTATAGACCTGGTATTACACAACCTCCTTCTCCACTTACAGCCATTCCAAAGGAAAAAGAAGAACACATTTTCACACTACAGGTATTCCCTTTCACAACCAAACTGTGCTGTTACATAACTTTTGGAGTGTACAATGACTCAAAAGCGCCATCTGGCAGCGAAAGGAGAAGATGCAATTCCAGTAGCCATCTACAATGCATTGGTTACATGTCCAATAGTTTTTTCACCTGCTCCTCGGCCTTGATGGAGAGTGGTGCGAAGTCTTGCAGAAGTGTTGCCATGGTGAAGAAAGTTGTTGACAGCTCCCACTGCACAGAGTCCCAGACCATAGGGAAGGCTGATCGATCCTTCAGGATATGAATAGCTTTCATGTAGTGGTCCCTTGCCTAATCAGAGATGTTAAAAAACATTGAATAAGTGTAAGAGGAGGTATCTGGTAGAGCATGCTATGTCATGCTGCATGGCTGTAAAAGTACTCCAGCATTAATTGAGGAAGCAAAGCAAATGTAATGAGACATTTTCCAAACCTTGTATGCAAAACAGTTGACTTAGAAACCACATCTGACAGTGTACATGTATGTTGGTACATGTATGTCTTTCACATGCATTACACAGAATTAATGTAGGGTTTGTCTTCAACAGCAAAATGCAGCACATCAAATGTTTGAGTTTGAACTTTGAATGAATGTACAATATTTGTGTGATTTCTAAAAGCATTGTAATGCCATTGTAACTACTCTATCATATCTTTGAATACCTTTACAATCAGATTTCATCAATGTCATAACATTGATACAGTAATGTCTCCTTTGGCCCTCTACCAACTCTTGCCATGGCTCCTTTACCAACACTGTCCAACGCTCTGGTCAACTCAGCCAAGCACCCTAACCCTAGCCATAGCCTTAACTTCGGCTAAGTTGACCAGGGTGCTGGGCCGAGTTGACTTGGCTGAATTGTCCTGATCCCCACTTTCCCTACCTTGTTGTAGTAAACCCTCTCCTGTTGTGAGAACTCCCCCCTCTTGCCTTCCTTGTCCTGCTGTACACAGGACTGAGCCCACACCCTCATCAGCCGGCCAGTGTTGGAGTGCAGCAGAGCGATGTTAGTGGTGTCCATGGCAGTTCGAAAAGCACCGATACTGGACTCAAAGGCACACAGACTCCTCTGCAGCACCTTGTCTTGATCTGGACCTAAGATGGACACAGAAACACAAGGCATTATTATCTTAACCAAGGGACACATTTGTTTTCACAGTTACAAACATAAAATACATTTTTAGGTACATGTAAGTTTAATCTCATGTGATCAATAAACGTGTATTGGCCACTTTACAACCATAAGATAGGCAGTTATTTAAGCAACTGGATATAATTTTGGAAATGGTCAAACAATTCGATAGCATACACTCCCTTCCACCAGTGACACTGAGGAAACAGGTTGAAGAGCAGGTTTTATACACTACCTATGAATCGATATGTAACTGTAAAATAAAATTCTCAAATCCTGAAAATTTTTGCTGGTTTACTTTTGTGATTTTTGCTGTAACCTCTCATGAAACTGTAAATACGTCTCCCTTGTCTGACTCATCGTACTACAGAATTGTTTCAACCAAAAACTAGGAACACTGCAAGAACCTCTGAAATAAATCCACTGTGAAAGTAAATGAATGCACAGTATGTTTACTGCATGCTCTTCAGCAGCCTATCATGAAGCTCAAACACATGTCTGTGCTCACCGTGCTCCATCCCTGAAGCCCTGTTCATGAGTATCACACCCATCTCGTTCTGCACGTTGCCAAGACGCTTGTTCACGTTGAGGAACTGGTTGTGAGACTCCTTGCGGTTGGTTTTTAGGGCAGCTTCTTCGTAGCAGTGTACGCTGGTTTCCAGGCAACTCTCGATGTCGTGCATGGAGAACTCAGTGGCCCAGTCATGTTCTGTATTGGATCACAGGCATAGATGGATGAACGTTGTTAGGCCTATATAGTCTCATCATGATACCCTTGGTTCATGATTCTATCACACCTTGACAGGCAACAGTTTAATTCTGGACGAACACTCTAATTCTGGAAAACCTTAATAATTTCTAAATAGATTGACCAGATGAATTATTATTAATATTTGTAGGCTATCACACCTTAACTTATCATTAATACTAATACTAGTATTATTTCATGATGATACTACAGCCTTAGAACTGGTACTGAAATGCCAACTAGTAATCTATAATGGTACTGCAGCTTTGACCTACAGACTGGAAATGGTGACAGAAAGGTGTGAAATCCCAAGATGACGAGGACGATAATAAAACAAATTTCCCTATCATGAACTATTGGTCCAATATTGCTTGATAAGCATCTCATAATTGTAGCTTTATATCAAGCTATTACTGTTACTGTTAGGAACACTTTGGGGCAAATAGACAAGACTTGGCTTACTGCTGCAGAGAGGCTTGGTCAGCTCCTGCTTGGCGCTCCTGGAGATGACTGCATCATCTTGACTTTTGACCTCCAGCTCTGCCTCGTACACCTGGTGGTTGTCGATGTGTTTGGCCATCATGAGCTGGACGTCTCCGGCCAGGGTCAGTAAGGACGTCTGCAGGTTACGGTTCTCGTGCAGCAGCCCAAAGGACAGGGCCGAGAATGCATCTGTGAGGTACACCAGAGGATGGGGTAAGAACAGACAGACATGGCAACGGACAAAGCAAAGAAGAAAGCTGACATGCAAAGTGAACTTAATTTTCACATTTTCAATCTAATTAGTTACTTAAACATGCTAAAATTAAGACTGCAATCTTCAGATTTAAAGATTTGTTATCAATCTAAGAGACACCTTAATCAAAATTATTCTAAGCACTAAAGATACATGTATCTCTTACCATAGCACAGCAGGGCCAGTCTGAGGTACCTCAGGGCACACCCGTACCTCCCCAGGGTGTTGGTAACGTCCGATAACGCGAAGTATGCTGTGGCAGCCTTCTTCAGTAGCAGGATCTTCAGCTGCCCTTCCCAGGAGTCTTTGCTGATGTTGTGGCAGGGAGTCAGAGCATGCTGGGATGGGGTGTCCTCACTTACAACTTGGTCTTCTCCCTGACAACCTGCTGCTTCTGGTTTAGAGGTGCTGTCATCTCCATTTTGGAAGAGCTTGGCATAGTGCAGGGGGATGGCTTTAGAAGGACTGGGGAAGGGAGCTGGTTTGGGAGGGGCCAGTTTGGAAGCATAGCTGTCAATCAGCAGGAGTGCCTTGGGATGAAGTGAGAAAGTCTTGTCAATGTCACCTGTAAACAATCTATCTTCCATTTTACTCAGCACTTGAGCTTACGAACTGTGCTGGAGCATACAAATCATACACAACAAGACCATGTGATGTTTAGCAAAAAAAAGCACACAAAAACGGAAGCTCTGATGCAGTACCAGGAGACCCAAAATCAACCTTAACATTTGCATCATCCACAACTCCTACCTATATACAAAATGCTATCACAGACAGTCAGGTTTTTACTCTATTGTTCCTGATGTGCACACACACACACACAGACAGAGATAAAAACTATACCTCCATTTTTTGTGGAGTTAAATGATATAAGTTCCAGCTATGCACAATCCTCTGTACTTAGCAAAGACACTTTGAGATGCTTACCTTGGACACATAAGACAATGCTGCTCTTGCCCTCTCTTCCACTGACATGGGTTGTCTTGCTTCATGTGGAGGCTAAAAAATATTACAAAAATATCAAGCCATTACATCAGTACAGCATACAACTGTACTAATCTCAGAATTCTAGAGTTATCTGTTAGTTAAATCAAGATGTCTGATTTGATTTGACTTACAGCATAACATTGTTGCCCCAAAACAACCATACAAATGTAGGTAGATAGGTTGGTAAAATTCTTATGGCACTTTGATATAGACTGCTTTCCATAAACTAAGGAAATCTGAGAATGAAAAAAATGGAGGTAAGCAGTACCAGTCAAAATCATATTCATCAATTTTTGCTGTATGCCATCTATTCAAGTATCACGTGGACCTGGATGTCTTACCTTCATTGATGTAGTCTACAATCCCCTACTTACCCTGTTCCCTGATGACCTGTACTTCTCCCGCTCGTACAAGTCCTCCACTGACTTGATGACAGCAACGGCCAAGTTATCCCCGTCCTGGGACACATCATCATCATCATTGTCGTCGTAGCAACTGCTATCCCAGAATTCCTGGTCTGCCGTGTCAGAAGAGGCAGGAACGCAGGGATCCTCGTTGGGGTCATCGGGGACAAAGAGATCCGACAACAGATAGTTGGCTGACGTCACAATCTGAGGACAGGAAAACACTTCTGAATGACTTGTCACATTTGATGTTCTTTTTGGTTTATAAAGACTTGATTTTCACTGGGCCTAAATTGCTGACAAGGCTTTATACTGTGCATCCAACATGAAATCCACAAGATAGAACAGTGTGGGTCGCTTACTATTCTCACTTATTATCATTAAGACAGAATTTTTCTCAACTGTTTTCCATCATACTATGGCCAATGTTATCTTTATGTTATTGTTTCCTGTTTTCTTACTACAGGATATAGAATGTAACTCTTCATCTGGTTATAGAGGTACTGTGCCCACCTCTGGATGTTTGTCCTCATCCAGCAGGTCTATACACTGTTTCAGCAGCTTCCTGACAGTAGGAAAGTCCTGCTTGTGGCAGTTACTGTCCATCAGCATGTTGCGAGCAACTCTGCAAAAGAAGAAAGCCTTACTAGATTACGTTAACCATATGTCTGTGCAAGGTCTTTTGCCATTGTAATAACACTACCAGTATCAATAGTGAGATGTTTAAAGAATTAGGTGATGACACTATTTCATCCCAAACTCAAGCAACTCAAAACACTTAGGATAACAGTTTGACCAACCAGTCATGAAATGCTCAACATGTGCTGAGATCTAAGATAACTTAAATGTGGCCCAAACAGGAGTAAAGGGTTTCAGAATGCCTGTATTGCCTACAATGCCTGTTCTTATGTTGTACTGTGCTGTTCTTACGTTGTGTTGTACTAAAGTTTGACTTGACCATACACATCAACAATTCACATCCCAAACTCATCCCTGAAAAGTTATAAGAGATACAAATGATTTTGTTGTTAACTGTACTTGTTTTGAACAGAGAAAAACTGCAGTAGTGAATATCAGACTCCTGACCTGTACAACAGCATGGCTACAGGCACAGAGAAGGGGTTGGATGTTTTATCCTCCATGTTCTCAGAGCACAGTGTGGTCAGGTCATACAGCTTCACTACGTCATCTCCATTTCCTGTGGAAAAAATTAGCTTGTCAACCAACAGCAACTTGACAATTAAGAATATTACAGAATGAAAACAAATGCATTGCTGTATGCTCTCACCTCACCTCACTTCACCTCATCTGATCACATCTATCCCTTAGTCTATTTTTGTGCCTGTTTGTTGATCAAGATGTCTTTTTGTACAGATATGTGTAAAACTTCATCTATGGCATGATCTACATGTTAAGTAAGACAACACAAACACTTTGCCCCTACATGTACTTTAATCTATGCAATGGCCAATCACATGTAGTTGGATGAAGTCTAGATGTAGGACATTTGTAGAACTTGTTCATCAGCATCACCTTTAAGTAGCCAGTAGGTGTGACCTTCCTTGGTACAGTTGGACTTGAGGAAGGACAGGATGTTCTGAGCAATGTCCTTAATGACCTGGGGGGAGAACCGCGAAGCATCCAGGTTGGGGATCTCCTCTGTCTTGATCAGCTCATATTGCTGGACACAAAACACAGGGGAGGTTCATTACAGTTGTCATGATGGATGTCATCTACAATCACAAGGTTTCCATTAGGGTTTCTTTCTGTAGCTTTGTCATCAACCCATTGCTGGAGGCTTTGCACATTTCTATGCCATGTACTAACAACATTGTGACATTCACGTGGATGTCACGATGATTGCAATACCATCTATAGTTTCAGTACCATGGACACAATGAAGCTTTTTTATCAGAACAACACCCATAAGACAAACTGAAACACTGTGCTGACAAAATCAGCTAGTTGTGTCTGTAATAAGATATAAAGAGAAAAATACCACTGACATAAGGACAGTCATGCCTGCACTAGTGACCACCTTTTTGTCTTTAAGATAATTCTTCCCATTGACACAAGCATTAAGTAGAATCCCATCTGTAGTGACCACCTGTTAACATACATGTGTAAACCAGACGTCACCAGTCGCCTGAGAAGTCTTTTAGGGCAGTTTTTACTGTGCAAATCAACACCTTGTACCAACCTGGACCACCCCCTCCAGGTGGTAACACATGACCAGTTCAGGAACATTACACATCAGGTTATCCAGCCAGTAGTCCAGACCAGTCAGCACGTTGATTGGCTTCTTCATGTCCCTGAGAAATACATGTAGGGAACCAACATGTTACTTGCTATACCTGGTACATTACTCCTGTTTCTAAGGTGTATCATCGGTAAAAGAAAATAGTTAAAAAGGTTAAGTTAAAGTCAATTTTTCTGGTTCATAAAAAGTAATGGAAGATTTTGTATTTGGAGGATCTAGAACCTAAAAAAATAATATCAAAACAGCTAACAATTGTGAAAGAAAGACCAATGATGATGATTTTTCAGAGAATTAGCAGAGCTGTATCCTATATATGAATAAATCTAAAGTTAACATGTACAGGAATGGAAAACCACTAAGATGACTAAAAAGTTTTCCCATCTTCTAGTAAGTTGCACTTTCTAGATTGACAAGAAGTTCCATTGATTTTGAAGAATCTGTAATGTCAGGTCTCAGGTGTGACATAACCTATGGCAGATGCACAGGGCCTACCTACCTTAGTCTGAGGCTCACAGCTGGGTGAGTTCCACCTCCAAATATGGGCATGTCTGTGCCAATCAGCATGCGGATGTCTTCAAATGTCCAGATGACATTTCTCTGGAACTCACTCCGGAGGCTTGGGTCTTCAGGCTGAGCAGTGGGGAAAGGTGGTATGTGCAAAAAAGTACTGTGGATCTTATTAGTACATATCCCTCTATAAAGATTGTCACAATGAATACTCCAAACAGGACAAACTCTGTGAACTTCAAATGGCTGATCCCCTTCTTAACCATTTGGTCACAAGTAGCATTTCTCATCTCTTATTCACCTCTTACAGTCCATGTTATATTCAATACAGCTGCAGTATTCTCACCTCAGGCAGGAGGTCTCCATTGTTAAGACTCTGTCCCGGGGCCAGTCTGCGGTTAGTCTCCTCGGGACAGTTTCCTACTGCCCCTTCCTCCTCACACTCCTCACCACACACTTCTGAGTAACTGGGCGGAGACTCGCCTTCCTTCCCATCCTCAATACTGGACACATGGGAAAAACAACATCACATCCTCTTTCTCCTAGAAACACAGGGCTTCAACAAGACTTCTTAACTCTAAAACTTATAGACTGACATCATATGCTCATCTAAAATGAGTGTCTTGTCATGTCACCAAATCTTTTTAGTCTTTACAAATAAGATAGAAAATTAAGATGTGAAAACATACCTTCTATACAGGAACTTGGAGAACATACTCCTGTTTTGAAGGTGATCTCTTGTCTTTTTCTTCCTGGAGAAGATTTTCTCCTTCAAAAGTCAGATATGCAAGACATGATGAGTACAAATAATGATGTATAAAACTATATATTGTAACTATTATACAAGCATTACTAAAGGCAACTGAATAAACCAAGCACCTGTGCTTGTAAAAATTCAAACATCATAAACAAGAATGTCTTGACTCTGAATTCTAAAAAAAAGTACCATACCTTTTCCTTCACATTCTCAAGGACGTGCTCTAAGTAGAAATCTCGCAACCACCTCCAGTTTTCCCTCTGCAGGATATAGAACACGAAAGACTCTCAACAAACCAAGTATACCCTCATAGTTATAATTAGAATAGTAGCCACTTACATGTACTAAGCTTTGGATACTAGTGGAAACTACTATATTTGTAACAGAAAGCAAGCCTAACGGAAGATCAAACAAAAGCTACAACTAAATAATATAAAAAGCCTTTTCTAGCTTATTTTGAAATATGACTTTCTATATTATCGGATCCCCACTTGCACACTGCTATTTAACATAATGCACATTCTGGAGCTTGTATCATATACATGTAAGTTCCTGAAAATAGAGTCCTTGTAACAGCTGTCAGAGTACCACATACTGTAACTGACCTCAGCTCTGAGGAGACTACTGTAGATGTCAAACTCATCCAGCAGTAAGGTCCGCCCCACCCTGTGTACTGCCAGGGAAACACTGCCTTTACTGAATGGGATCTTTAACAGTTTCTTGATGTTCTGAAATGGAATATAGAGCACATTCAAAAACATACTTGTGGTCTGATTAGACATAAAGGTTATGATATGCAATGGCAATGGTTTTATCGACTGAGTGTGGAAACTAACATTAATGCAACCTATCCATTTCTATTCTAAAGTGGTTTACACCTGATTTCCAAGCTTCATGACACAAGATTGTACTTGAGTTAACACATAGGCCACACACTATACCGGATCTACAGGATATACAACGAATACTGTCTTAATTATAAATGGCATTTATTTGTGGTAAGCTTGTCTTTACCTCTGCATCTGTGATGACATCCACTTCATCTACTGTCTCCAGGAAAGTGTTGGCCATGCTCAAACTAAACAGGAAAAAAGTAGTCAGACATTTATACATATAGGACCAGGTCAAGACACAGAGGGGTGGCAAACATCTTTGCCCATGTACATCAGTTTTTATCCTTTAAGCTTTGAATAGCTACAATAACAATAGTTTATGAGACTTACCTGAGAAAGGGCTCCCCACTGCCTGTGCCCCAGGACACGTTACTCTTGATGCCCGTCACCCCCTCCTGACTCCGCAGCCAATTAGCCGGCGGCAGCTTCAGGTCTGTGAGCTTCTGCAGTACGGAGAACCTGACGGGACTCTCCACGGACGCGTACTTCATCACCGCTGTCGACTTCACGTCCTGGTCCTGGCTGGGGGATGGCGGACGCTCGCATGTCTGTGATGTGTTGGTTGGATAAAACAATCCCATGTTCACATGGACATTACTATTATATGGCACAGTAACTACAAGACAGTGTACTAGTAACTGTACATGCAGAATATGTAGTGTTTCAAAGTCTATCCAAAGCTCCTCTATGGCAATAAGTCTGTTAGCGGTTCAAACACATGTGCAAGGTCAGAGGTGAAGGCCCCTAACTTGTTTTGTAACGTTACCATCTCCAGATGTATTTTCTGTATGTTTCAGTGTCTTTTATATACCTTTGACATATTGCCCACAATCAAATTGTAGCAAGACATTAATAGATT
Source organism: Branchiostoma floridae (assembly GCF_000003815.2). Taxonomy (NCBI): domain Eukaryota; kingdom Metazoa; phylum Chordata; class Leptocardii; order Amphioxiformes; family Branchiostomatidae; genus Branchiostoma; species Branchiostoma floridae. Next base: position 11,597,402 of record NC_049982.1, read on the forward strand.
ATGCGGCAAAAATTGCATACGACTTTGGATAACCAAGGAGGTTCAACCTCCTTGGGATAACTGCAGACATCTACTGATCTACAGCACTGACAAAAGTGGTATAGGCTAGGGGAGGGGGGTCACATCACAGTGACATGTAAAAGTTATCATGCCTCCAACCTTTTTCTCTGTTGACGGTATCACGGCGGCTCTGTCCGTCTCTGCATCCTCCTCCATCACGTAGAGTCTGATCAAAAAAATCTAACTATTCACAGAGTCGATAAATCCACAGGTGTACGTGCCATGACGTATCCGTTATGTTTATATCGTCTACTGCTTCCAGAAAACACCAGAAGTTTCCGGTCAAAGTTGAACGGGCAATACCATTATTCTGAAGGGCATTGGTATCCTACATTGACTTTAGCTGAAGATAAGTAAAAAGACACATTGTGACATCTAGAATATATTTGCTACTTGAATATTTACTAACCGGTTCGTATCTGTTCAGAGTTTTGAATGCGATGAAAATCAAATCATTTAAAAGTAACATATGCTATTATAACACCCCCATAAAGATAATGGTCTAGTTCACCAAAATGGCAGCCATGTCGAGAGGAGTTTGTGCGTTTCTTGCTGTCGTTTTGCTGATGTTTTGCCTCTACGAACCCTTAAGTGTCTTGGGTAAGTTCTCCAAGCTATAGTCATAACAAGTATGTATATGTACCAGTTATTAGGATGTACATTAGCGTAACACAGACGAAGTATTCTTTGAAAAAGTAACGTCACGTTTTTGGGCCTTTCATTTTCCTGGCATATTTTTCCTGGCATATTTAGTATCAAAACCGAACGCTCTGTTTTTTAAAATAAGTATTGATATTTGTTTGTATGTTAAACATATATTTTTATCGCTTTCTAACGTTCATATTCCTAAGAAATACTTGTGCTCTGGCTATACAGTTAGCACTCGAAGTCGGTGTTTTTGTTGCCACGTCAGCACTAAGTACAAACGACCTGAGATTATGATATAACATACGTCACCATAGAAACTACCCACATTAATTTTTAATAATGACCATGGAGAGTCTATTAAGTAGGGTTTTGCTGCTTATTTAAAGGTCTCTTAAAGATACTGACAGCTTGTACCAAGGAGGTTAAAAATCAATTGATTTTTCTTCTTTTAGCACATTCAATCAACGAACAGCTGTACTTTGAGATTTTGTACCCTGAGGACATCAACTACCTTTTCAAGATCAGGCCAGCCAAGGACTTTGGAGCACCATTTGTAAGTGAACAAGTTTCTAAACAGTTTCAATTTAAATTTTTTTCAGATGATTAATAACAATCCAGAACAAAACACGCGTGGATCCAGGGGGAGGCGCGCAGGGCGCGCGCCTCCCCCTTCAGCTGGCAAAAAAAAAAAAAATGGCAAGATAAACCAAGGCTACTAGAGGTCTTCGGAAGTTACGTCAAGAATATTGACAACGTTATAAAACTAATTCGCTTATTTGAAAGGAGATTTTCTGGTACTTATTTAGACAAACTTGCAGTTTGCAATTACTAGTGGGTCTTTCGAGTCACGTAAACTTACGGTAAAGGCCCGGGGACGGAGCGCGGCCGCATCAATTTCTCCCCAAGAAACTGGTGGGTCGCTGTAAGCCAAAATCGGCGCGCAAAAATATAGAAAGAGCGTGGAAATTTTGTAAGATCTCCAGAAAATCAGCGGAAGTTAATTATTTTTGATGAACTGATGATTTCTATCGTCCGTCATCGGCTTAGAGAGACGCAACCCGCCTTGGGAAAATCGGCGTCGTGCGCCGACACCCCCCTCCCCACTCCAGTTCTGATCAGTCGCAGAGGTGACCGTGCTGACGTTTTTGTTGTCATTTCCCCCCAATTTATATAATAATCGTCATCAATTGCCACCGCAGAAGCAAAAAGAGTCCGAAATATATGCATTTTCAAATGCGTAAGACACTTTCAAAATCGTCTCCGGCAAGCCACTCAGATCCCACGAGATTTCTATGCGATTGTATAGGAGCGCGAGCCGCTTCACGGAGAAAGGCAAATCGGCAGCCAGGTACAAATAATTTTGCGATATTGTTTGTGTAGCGTGGCGTCATTTATGAATATTAAGAAGGAGGAGCTATCCTTCGTTAGGTTTGTCCTCAGTTGTAGTTGCTAAAAATAGTAAAACTAAAAGATGTCCCTGAAGTGAACTAGACAGCCACAGACATGACAAAAAGTTAGTGTTAGTTTGCTTCTCAAATTTGCTCAGATATGGCTCTAAAGTGCACCAGAGAGCCTCTATTTCTTATAAATTTTCTGGGGGAGGCCCCCCATACCCCCCCAACGAGAGGGGGGAACCCCCCTCTCGTGCTCTCCCCCCGCTCTCCCCCCGCGCAGCTTGCACATTTTCTTGTAGGAAGGCTATATGCCTAAGGCCATATTGTGTGTACAAGTTTATTTCCGTAAACCTATCTACAAGAACATGATTGTGAGTTTGTTACTTGAGTGGAGTAAGGGTTTGCATTGGTTTGTTGGTGAAATATCTTGTTCTTCTTGGGGACAAAAGTGTTTTGTGAAAATATTTGTATATATTTGTATATGTGTAGGACTTTTTCTTTCAAGTTTTTTTTCACCATGTATCTATCAATTTTCTTTGCTCAAAAATGCTAAGAGATGTATAGCCATGTTTCCCCCCTGGATCTTACAACAGGCTTACTTTTTTGTGTTTCAGAACTTTCATTACGATCACATCCATCTAGTGCCCACAGATCCCGCCCAGTCTTGCACTGTACTTAACAATGGACAAGCCTTGCAGGGAGCCATTGCTATGGTAGAGAGAGGGTAGGCATTCATTTTGAACTTATGTATGACAAAATCACAGCTCAGCATCACTTGTATGTTGTCTTTTCAAAATACATGTACATGTAGATGCAATTCAATTGGAATAAGTATTCCTCATATTAGACTTCACATGGTGCAAGATGTTTTTTTCAATTTCAAGATAGAAATCTTCTGTCCCCTGGATTTTGAACGGAAATCCTGTCGAGTGCCAGAGGCTTCCATGCGATGGTTCTTGGGGGGTTCGGTAAAATTTTGAAATCTGAGACCTTCTGAAGGCTGCATTTTTAGGGGGAAATTTTGCTGATAGAGTACACTCAGCTTGTCATCTGTGCTGAATTTCATTTGTTTAATATCTTTACATGATGATTTTTGTCTGTCACAGAGGACAGAATTAGCAAATGATGAATTGAACTGAACTGTTTCCTTGTTATGAGTGCTGATAATGGAGCACAAAAGGATATCCAGGCCCGACTTGGCAAAGCTAAGAGGTTCCTTCAGTCGCCTCCGTGTTATTTGGAAATCCAAATCATTTAGCCTGCAAACCAAGCTCAGACTGTATAACAGCAATGTGAAGTCTGTCCTTCTGTATGGCTCTGAGTGCTGGAGAGTTACAAAGTCAGACATGAAGAAAGTTGATGTATTCCACAATAGTTGTCTGCGTAGAATATGTAACATCTACTGGCCAAATAAGATCAGTAATGAAGAACTGTATAGAAAAACGAACACAAGACAGTTGTCTACTGAACTTGCCATCAGAAGACTGAAATGGTTGGGCCATGTTCTGCGGATGTCGGATGACCGTATCCCCAAAGTTGCTCTACATTGGGCCCCTGAGGGAAAGAGAAAACGGGGACGTCCTAAAACCACATGGAGACGTACTGTGGCTAAAGACCTAGCGGCCATTGGGATCCCCTGGGATGCTGCTCAGCCCCTAGCACAGAACAGACCCCAGTGGAGAAAACTTATCACAGCCTTATGTCCCACACGGGATGAAGAGGATTAAGTTAAGTTAAGTAAGTTTCCTTGTTAGAAACTGAACAAAGTTAAGTCTTTAGCTGTGTACGTCCTGCCCCACAGCGGATGCTCCTTCATGTCAAAAGCCCTGACTGTGGAGCAGTACGGGGCGGTTGCTGTGGTGATCTATGACAGCAATCAGCAGGACATCGAGCACTGGGTGGACATGATTCAGGACGAGACGGAGAGGGACACCAGCATCGCAGCAGCTTTTCTGTTAGGGAAGGACGGGTGAGCCAATTTGTTACATGTATTATAGATAATAGGAAATGACCCTTAAGTTACAGAACCATGTACAAATAGGTAAAATTCATCAATTTTTAAAGACTTTAGAACAGTACGTATGAACAATACATTCAACTGAATATGTGTATATTCATACACTTGTATGTAGCTTAATTCATTTGTATCCACTTTCTTGTTTGTGTGTATAGTTGAAGAAGACCTTACCAAAGGTGTACATTTGTTGTCTCAATAAAGATTACATTGCAACATATAGGAAGCAGGGAGCTATAGTTACATGCATGCAGTTTTCATAGGTGTTTAAGTAGGTAGCCCTCTGAATACAATCAGTAAATGTTATTGGCCAATGTTATTTACTGATGAGTTGGAACAATGAACCTGTACCTATCAGAGCCTCTGTAACAGCCTGTACAAGCCTGTTTTTTGTCTTCCAATGGTTTCTTGTGGTTACAAAAAAAAGACTGGCTTGTAGAGACTGCTAAGGAGGCCAAAGATCACCAGTGAATATGTTTGATCATATACAGGTCCATGATCAAGCGGTCCCTGCAGGCGCACCATCTGCCGGCAGCCACAATCAGCATCCCTGTCAACATCACCTCCGTCCCTCTCAACGGGTTCAAGCAGCCTCCGTGGAGCTTCTGGTGACAGACCCTGGTCATTTCATCTGTGTTCTGCTCAAGGTTTTAAGTTTCCACGTAAATTATAATGAGAGAGTCAGAGGCAGACAAGCTGACAGTGAGCCATTCTGGTAGAGTATTTCCCTTTGAACAACTATAAGAATGTAAGTCTAGAAGAAGGTGAGAAAGTGGACTGACAAGTTTTGTGTTCATCTGTTGCTGCATATTTTATTGTCCTGGAAGATTACTGGCAAAATATAGAGGGTGATGTATTCACTTATCTACATTTCATTATATCCATCTCTGTGACTGTATCTAATTTGACCCTTCTACATTGTATGTGTACTTAAATTTTCAATCAGCCTTGTCATCTGATAGTAAATACTAGTAGCGTTCAATTTAACTGCAAAAATGTTACATTGGCATGTTGTAGGTACATGTCTAGTCTCTACCAGACTAACTATACTAGATGTAAGGAGAATAACTTGCCAGGGCCACTGCAGGGTTTGACTAGCCAGTTACAAGTTTTATCTTCCCATGAACTGACTCTCCTGGCCAATCATTCCCTTTTTTGCCAAATTCTATGGTCCATTCCCCCAAAGAAATTTCTGGTGGAAGCTAGTACTTGTCTATTACATATACTAGTCAAAAATCAATGGTGATATGAGTTTCTGCTGATGTATTCAGTGCTGTACTGTGACAGGTAGACTACTGTCATGAATGCCCAATATGATGTTCTGTAAGTTAGATTGTTTTATGCCTCCTGTTATATGATACAAATTATGGCAAAGCTGGCAACTTACACTGTCAGTACATGTATGTCCCTACTAGGCATAGACTGGGTTAATGCCCATTTGTTGTAAGATCATGTGTTACATAATCAAAGTTGTTTTTTAATTTATCACTTTTTAAAGAAAAAAGTGTCTTTATCTATTCTGTCTATAAAAGACTGATATAAAACTATTCAGATGTTTTTGTATAATTCTGTGGAACAAGAAGATAAGCTACATGTATTATGATAGAGGTCATCACAACAACATGCACTAGCTGCTCTGATTAAACAGCAAAAAGATATGAGAATCTAGTACATGTATCACAAATTTAGACCTTGTGATTATAATGTTACATGTACCACAATAGCAATGGATCATCTTAGTAATCATAGTAATATATGTCTATGGAAATGTGAAATGCTTATGAAGGTGTGCAATGCTGAAACTTAAGCTCACATAGCTTGAAAATATCAGTTAACTTGTAAAGAGGTTATGTAAAAGATGGAGATGGAGAAATACATTGCATACAAGTCATTGCTCATGATTGCAACTGTCAATGTGTCTTCTTTCTTCTTTCTTATCACTATGCCACAACTGTCGATAACATACATAAGGCCATGTTGATTTGATTATATGGATGACATCCTCCGGGAACTCCAAAACTGATGCGAGCGAGCGAATAAAAAAAAAAGTTTGGCCAAAAAAAAAAGTTGCCTTCAGTATGAAATCAAAGTGGCCAGGAAGGTTGAACATAGGACTAAACACACATAGTATGGTATACCAACAGTTAGGTGTAGGGACCAGTACATCACACAGGTGCAAAACATTTTTTTCTTCTTGGACCAATCCGAAAAAAAACAGACCTGAAAAAAAACCCAGAGGAGCAGGTTTCGCCAATTACAAAATGGGCACACTATGTCGGCAGCCATTTGGGATCTAACCGGGGGGCTAAGAAGACAACAAGAGCGAAGACAAGTAGAGTTTATAGTCAATTGCACCAAGTTTCTACAGTCAAAGGTACAGAGACAGTTAGCTATATATAGCCTTTATTACATGGAGATGGGATTTTAAAATGCAGTGGGAGTCCAATAATCCACCAAACAGATGCCTTTGTAGCAAAATTGACCAATTACCATTGTTTTGAGTATTGGCAGTTCTCAAGTTTCCATAGACAATCAGGTCCAGGTTCATGTCCGGACCTGGAAATGATCCTCTGGACCTGAATTTTCTGTACTGGTACCTCCCCCAACCAACAATAGATATTTTTTCTTTCTGTCCTTTCACATCTTATTCTTTGAGTTAAGATTCATTTTGGCATTCTGTGGCATTAGTTATCTGTTTTCTGATACTTTTTTTTTCAATCTATGGAATATTTGTGCTCATTTTACAGCTGCTTTTCACAATTTATTGTGTGGTCGAAAACTTTTTTTTTTTTGTGGAAATGGCCGAAAATTGGTGCGAGCGCGGATGTCATCCATATGATTAAATCAACGTGGCCTAATGCCAAAAGGGCATTGTCAAGAAACAAAGCATCAGCCTTTTGTTTACAGCTCATTGGGACACTGCTGTTTCCAACTGAACATTAACGTTAGATGTTGTCATTTTCCTGTTAACTATAAAACTTACATTCATTTAGTATAATAATGGTAAAACAAGACTTAATAAGAGCATTTGATGAGCAATCAGAGAAGGTAAGTATATGGCTTGTGAGGATGGGTTTGTAAACAGATTTCGAAGTGTCCAGCAATCGATGCAATGTGCAGGCCAGGAAGAACTGCCCAGTTGTCAACAGAATCCTCATGAAGGTTTTTGAACCTGAAAATTTTTGTTTGTTTTTTCTTCTCAAATGTTTGAAAATAGAACAAGAACTCTTATTTCTTGTGGTGCCTTAAACCAAAGAGTCACCAATCACCATCACCAAATATTGCCAATAAAACTACAAATGTAACTTAACTTAACATTACATTTGTTAATTTATCTTACTAGTTAAAACTATACATTTGTGCTGCCATGCGTCAAAATACAACACATACTGCAGTTTCGATTTTTTGTCACAAGACTCATGTCGTGGTATCTGTCATAGTGAGTTGCACGTATTAAAATACACCAATTTGAAACACAGCGAACACAACTTCACTATGCTGATGTGCAAATACAGATCAAGTCGCTATGTGGCGCTGCAAGTCTGCGTGATGACGCAGGGGAAAGCGTCACCAGCAGAAGTTTGTTTTGATCAGAGACTTTACCAAAGCACCCTTGATTTTACTAAGTGTTGTTTGAAACTTGCGATCGGTCTAGCCACCATAATGAACTGAAATGTCATAGTACACCGCCAAGATGTTTTCGCCGGACGGAGACTTGGATATTCTGTCCGAGGACGGAGAATTCGCCGCGACTGAGCTGTCCAGGTCCGGCCCCCCTCCCCACGGTTCTGCAGGGCAGGGTACTGATGACCAGGGTCAGTCCGCTAATTCAGGTTAATGTATGGTAAAAGTAATTATAACGTTACCAAAACACGGATTTGTGGTAGGCCTTCATACATAATTCCTCATTTTTGAATTTAGCAAAAGGGAGTATTCGTCACTTGGGCAAACAGAAGCTTGTATATAAATTTGTAATTTGACGTTTTGCAGCTGATAACGTTAGGTCTGAAAAACAACTTCATCATCTCTGAAATTATCTTTTAAGTTTTATCTGCCAGGTTGCACATATGAAATTCGTCACTCTGAGAAACAGTGTGTTTGAGAGGTCTCTAGTAAAGCACCCCCAAGTATGCACACGTTAGATATGTAGGGTTCATAATTTGAGGGACATTGTAGTGTAACGGGGGGGATCCAATGTCCGGTTACTGTTCTAAGTGAATGCGCATGGCTTTTGTCATCGTACATTTGACTGAGAACCCATCAAAAACAAGTCAAGATCTTGTTAACAACCATATAACTGTGATTGAAGCTGTGCAGACATACATTTCATTTAACGGCAGCAACTACCGAACTGTAGTTTGATAGCGCGCGAAACTATTGGCAGGTTTTGACTTGCGTTTCAGTGGAACGTTCTAACACAAAAAGGGGGTCCAAACTCCGATAAGTTAACAACCAAGCCATCTCTGTATATTTTTAAGCGTCCTATGCATGCAAAATAACACTAACCTTCTGCAATACTATTTTTTGTCACAAATATATGCAATATTTTGAATTACGCTGCATATTTAAATACGTTTAGTTACAAGGTTTGCCTCTCACGGCGAAACCAACCTGTCGCCAAAAATGAAAATGGCGGCACATTTGTTTACATCTGCCTGTGATTACACTTTTTCAATTTCGGCTTCTTAATTTCCCGCTTCAACCTCGTTTTTAACAGCAGAAATAGTCGAAGGGCCAAGCATCGAATATTCGGTTCTACTTCCGGGGTTTTACAAAACGGCTCAGATCATATAGAACGCGTTGTTCTCTGAAGACACGGCGCACGTCGGGGCACAGCTTGAGGCCGTTGCATGGATGTAAACAACTGTCTGTGGTGCAACAAAGAGACCTTAGACTTGCATAATGTTTATACTTTTTCATATCTACAGGATTTTTCCAGCACAACTATGTACACATTTTGCGCGTTACAAAATGACATCTGGCACTATGGCTTTTGAAACTTTAGCAATTTTTGTCTAGTCTACTTGTCCTTATCTGTTTTACAATTCACCTAGATCCGATTATCTAATGCCACAGTGTGATAGTCCATTTCATTGCCTTTACAATGATACCAAAGTTTCCTGGTTAATTTCAGGAGCAACGCGTTTACACCAGAAAACCTGCGACAACACGTTGGGCAACCTCGTTCCACGGTAGAACGTACGGGGCGCAGCGTCTTCAACAGAGTGAACATTTTTATATGCCAGTACTATGCTAGTAACCAATAGCGTCGACAATAAATTATACATCAAATGAAAGCTAAGGTTTCCGTGAACCAACACAGAAATTTCAAGAGGGATAGAGAACTCGTCATGACTGTAACGCCGTTACAAAGTTCTACAGCTACACGATGAGATACTACGCTCCGCGGTAGAACGCACGAGGAGCCGCGTACTTTATAACGGAGTGAAAATCTTCTATTTGGGTGCTGCGCTATCAACCAATCAAGTCGACAAAATGCTATACATCAAATGAAAGGAAAGGTTTCTAGAAATCATTACACACATTTTCAAGAATATTCATGAACTCTACGTGCTTACAACACCGTGACAAATTTGACCGTCTAGTTCCGTGATTGTATGCAGAGCGACCGCGTTCCGAGTTAGAACACGCTAGGTGCCGCGTCTGTATAACGAGGTGACAATTTTCAGCGTTGCACCATTGTGCAACAAACCATTTAAAGAGACATATAGATATATATCAAGTGAAAGCTAAGTTTTTGGAGAATCATCATATCAACTTTAAGACGGATGGAGAATTTAAGGAGCTTACGATCCCGTGACAAAGATTAACATAAGTCCCGTGCTTTCTACTTGGCCGACGCGTTCCAATTGTGTTCGGAACGCGCGCGGCGCGGCGTCTTGATTTCAACAGAGTGGCCATTTTCTATTTGGGTGCTGCGCTATCAACCACTCCAGTCGACAATAAGCTATATATCAAATGAAAGGTAATGTCTCTGAAAATCAGCACACCGATTTTCAAGAATTTTCATCAACGTTTCATGCTTGCTAAAAGCCAACAAACTTCCCGTAAAGTGTGCGATGTTCATGGAACGACTTTTCAAAGTGTAACTCAACAAACACCAATGATTTGACCATGATGAGACGCGCTGAATCCGGCCCTTTCAGCATGCCAAATCTCATGGACCTGTAGTCAACCAACTTTATGCTATGAGTACTTAAGTAAAGGCTAGTTTCACGGGAGAGGCGCGTGGCGTCGCTTTCGCTGTTTTGTAAAATAAGCGTGTTCTAGAGCATTGGCCCTTCGACTAAAATGACTACAGGATTTCTTAAGTCGGTAGGGATAGATTTTCTTGAATGATCGGTACTCTACTGACGAGTTGACTAACTCCATCGTGTTGAGCATCGCTCGGCTTCCTTCATAGGTGATTGGCAAAGATGGCGGGGGTGACAGGGCCGTGAACATGCGGCATAATTTAGCTCCGATTATCCAACTATAAAAGCAAAGACACGGCATAGCTGTGCTTCTTTAGGAAGTCTTATAGATATCCTTCTCATCTGTGGTGGTATCTTTTCACATTTCGTATTTGACGATGAATAATTTAAGAGTTTCCCGGGCCATGTTTTCGATAAGTTCGCTCGTCAGCATGCTCGGAAGGCGTCAAACATGTGTACTTTTTTCAATCGTTATCTGTTGGGGATTACCAATTTGGACACACACTCTGACTTTTCAGATATTTACAACAAGGTTTAGTCCATAACAAGTTGTACTTATCATGTGCAGACACTTATGCATATCTCCGCAAAAATGATTTTAAAATCCTACCGGAGTTTGGACCCCTACCGGACTTTGGACCCCTCCCGTTATTGGAAATCTCTGGGGATACCTTGTGGATGAACAATCTATGCAGTTACACAAGACTCACAATCATCGCAAATCTTGTACTTCATCGCTTTTCATGCATTTTTGTCAGGGTGCTCTATATATGTGACATGACCTGGCAGAATTATGTTAGTAGACATTACTTTAATATATAATACATGTAAACAAACACATGACATGACGTCTCTAACCCCTGCAGATGCAGAGTCTCCTCGGAGCTGGAGTTCGGTTTTGTCACCAGCGCGTGTCCGTGTGGGCGTGTCTTCCTGGTTGGAGACCGGTAAGCAGCTGAGTTCCAGGGTCCATGCCTTGGTGAAGGATACTGCTGCAGGTATGTGCACTTAGTCTGGAGTCCAGCCTTGCTCGCTTTAGTCTGCTAACGAAGGTCACGGAGGACAGTTTGTGTCTAGAACACTAGGAGAGGATGGCAGTTCATCTTATCAATTGGAGGAAGATATAAAGATTGTGACCTATGGAATTTCTCAGGGGTGTCAGACAAGACAGACCATTTTCAGTATGGACCAGGGCAAGTTGGACCAACACCTACATCTAGGTGGAGTCCTAACCCTTACCCTTACAATTGTCAATGGTGACTTGGTTTAAGTTGACAATGGTCTGACTTGTTCTGATTCCCTGTCTTGGCTCTCCCCATTGAACAACTGATTGTTTGGTACTGTATCATCTGTATTTGTTTAAATAACCTGCCCTTTGGTATAACATACCAGCTAACTGTATCCTGTCTTCCCAGTTTCCCCTGCCAGTCCAGTGAAGGTGGAGGCTGACGCTCCCCTGACAGCCGAGGACGTCCCCGTGTCACCTCAGCTCATGAAGTCTGTGGCCCTCGCCTTCCGCAGACAGGAGGAGATCAACAAGGTTCAGCTCTTCTCTCTGAGAGCCTCTGTATGATGGCTGGAAATTCATTTTTGGGAATCGCTGGACAGAAAAAAATATAATAAAGTCGTATGCCAGCAAACCCACCCTGCAAGTAGAGCAGGTAGCATCCTCCTGAATTTTTTTATCTATATGCCTCAGGAACACTGTTTCCTATGGGGCAAATTTAATGAAGTAATGCCAATGTTTTAAACAACTTGTTGATAAAGAATGGAAAAGCCTACTTTGCTGGGTGAAACCAAGGACATTTCCTTGCTTAAACGTATGTAGGGGATAAAAATCACAGCATAGGGGTCTATGGTTGACTGAACTGGCAAGAATCCAATTGCTGTTGAATATAAAGCATCTATTGTTCCATCTTAAAGTGTCAGTACTGAGAATAGATTACTGTAGGGCATGTATTAATATTTCTTTGTGTTTGTAGGCAAATGCAAACCTCTGCAGGCTGAACTATGCTGTGAATGTGGCCAACTATGTCAAACACAAACAAGTAGAGGTGAGTTCAGTGTGGGACAAAATTTATTTGAAAGGCTTAGTTTTAAGAGTTTCACTATGTCGTCAAAATGTTGATGTTGAATTTGCCAGGACAGTGACAGGGGTTGTATATTGATAGCTGCATGAATGATTTCAGATTAGTTTGGGATGAGTTTAACAATGCATGCTTTCTATATGGTGTGTGATTATTGGGTGTTTCAATTATTTGCCATGATGAGGACTGCCTACATTGGGAACTACATTGATTGGTGCATCCACTATTTTCCACTGTTAGAATGTACAATCATTAAAGGAAGTACATTGATTGTTTCTGCTTGCTTGTGTTTTTCATAGCAAGCCGTAATACAGGGACAGAAGCAGCTGTGGAAACTCAACAACAGAGTTCATCATCAGACAGAGACTATAGGTAATATGAGACTTTGCAGTATGTAGACAGTCTATATAATATGTAGCTTCAACATAGGCATTTACTCACATACATGTATACCTAGACTTACCTCTTGTGTTTGACACATTAGTAAATCCAGACTGTAAGGTTTGTTCCACTCAGACTGAATGAGACCCCTAGTAGGTTACTGCTTTAATAAGTGTGGTGAGTTCTTTTAAGTGCTCAAGGTGTGACTGTGACCTCTGGCTTTATATCCCATCCAAGAGAACATACCTAGCTGGAGCCACATGTGTAGATACTCATTGTCACCGGAGTTTGAAAATAGGTGTTGAGGAGGTTGGGTCTCATATTTATACCATATATTTACTACCAAAGTTGCATTGAAATGAGTATGACTTACTAAAGATATAGGTGGATTTTTTCTATCAAAATATTCAAATATCTATGTGAAATTAAGCTGTCTTGCAGGAGGCTAGCCTTACAAGAGGGGTTGACTAACTAAGATGATGATGTAACAAGCTGTGAACTGGTTCTACCATGCTGCAGGTCACCTCCAGGACGGAGTGCGTAACCTGTCCACACAGGTCCAGCTGCAGAAGGAGACAGCACAGAGGATGAAGAACAGCATCGATGCACAGCAGCAGCTGTTCAGCTCCACTATACTGGAGGTCAGTCACATTTTTTGTGTGCAAAACCTATAAATTACTTTAAAGCCATAATAATAATACATGTACTGTACTAGCTTTGTATAGTTGATACAAGCTGTGTAGGACTAGCCTGCAAGGTTTGATCCACTGTAGTGGAACCTTTAACTTGCTGGGGGGTGTTGCTGTTCTTAAACTTCAGTTTTATGTACCATCCAAGAGGATGTCCCTATTTGGAAGCACTCATTTTCTTTTGAGTCAAGTGAGAAAGTAGATGCTAAGTACCCCAAGAGCACAACATAGGTGCCTGCTAGGGATTAGGACCCAGAACTTTAAGATTCTAGGTCAAAAACCTTAGCCACATGACCATGTTGTCACTTTGTGTGTACAGAACAGGTGCTCTGAATCCCCAAAGTTTGGACAGTAGAAAGTTGCAGAATTGAGTCTTGAGAATTGTTATTTTTTTGTAAGTTAAATCCACTTGAATGATGTTTTGACCACTATTGTTGTTTGTTTTTACAGAACCGAATGGAGCTGGAACGACAGCAGAGTCTTTTGACCAAGCAGCAGGCTGCTATGGATGTGAGTTCTGGGCACTTAGTAATTTGTTTATCATTCATGTTGCTTGTACAAATGTAAATACATTGTACTGAAAGACAGAACTTTGGATAAATGAGAGTCCAGACGTCCTTTTGAAAAGTGATGTGTATGAATCCATGTATGAAGTGTTGCATCCTAGCCTGAATTGGTACCATATTTTCTGTGTGTTTCAGCACTTGATCAGACAGAAACTCAAGCATGACTTCCTGGTAGATAGCGGGTAAGTTGAAATTACAGTAGACTTACAGTAGTTTTAGCCTGTAATTTTGTCTTTCTGAATTTTGACCAGAATTGCTTAGAGCAATTTTGTGGTTTACTAGGACTTTGTTTGCTGTCTTCCTAAATATTACAAAATGTCATACTGTTTTTTCTCTCACCAGCAAGCTTGTTAATTTCAGATTGCATACGATAGATGATCCTGTTTTTTCCTTTCCAGACTCCTATACTTTATGGACTTTGCATTTGACAGTGTATGTAACATGTGCCATTCTGTGTTGTAGACTTCTCGTAGGGACAATGTGGTTTGTGAACAGCTTGCTGGTTGACTACCCACTGAAGACAGTCTTGGTGGTGGTGCCCAGAACCAAGCTCAGAAACTGGTGAGTTTAGGAATGGACTAAGAACAATGATGTATGTGTGTAAGTGTATACGTAAGCATGTGTATAAGAGTCTGTATAAGCTTGTGGGAGAGTTACTGCAGGCTGACACCAGAAAAAATAACCACACACTGCTGACATAAAAAAATGTAATCTTTATCCTTCCTTCATGGTCTGTGTCAAGTGACATTCTTTTTTTGTTTCTGTATTGTGGCCCAGTTTGAAATTTTGCTAATGTTGGTTTCCTACATACCCATGACTGATGAATATTGGCATTATGGAAATAAAAGTGTCATCTCTTGTATTGGTTTCAGGCTCAGACAGGCCACAAAGGCACTGCTTGTCCTTCAGATGATGGGTCTGCTGAAGTCCTGGTCTGTAAAATGTGGCCTACATAACAGGTAATACTAGTACCACAAGGGTACTGGTTTTGTTTTGTATTTTTTCATAATGACCTCTCCACCATGAATATTATGACACCTCACCTATGCATCTCTGATGTATTACTCCTGAATTCTATCAACTGCGGACCAAAAAACACAGCAAAAAACCTCCTTTCATATTTTGTAGCAAAATTATATCTCTGTATTTACAATATCCAGAAGCTTGTACTTTATATTTGGCAATGTAACCACCTGTCTTTATCAGTATGTTACTGCTTTTTTCTGGACTATCAGGTCTGTCCCAGTGTAATGAGTACATTGTCCTGCTGTTGTTTTCCAGTGTTGGATCCCTGCTTCCCTATATACAACATGCCAGCACACTTGCAATGGGCAAACTGCAGGAACTGAGAGCTGTGAGAGTGTGGAGAAGAAGACCTGCCCTCCCACCAGACCAGGAGGATAGTGAAGACAGGCCACCTCAAACTGCCCTGAACCTCTGCTGATCAGAACATTGTACACTTTGTAAAAATGGATAGGTCTATTTTCTTAAATGCGAAGGTTTGGGAGGAAAAAAAATCATGTACTAAGTATTTTAGTTAACAAGTTCAAGAATTGGATTGGAATCAGTGGAGGAATGTCTGTTATTTACCATGTGGAAAAAAATTGTAGAAAATGTTGATATTTTGCATCAGCATATTGTCTTCTTTGACCCTCTATAAAGTGCTTATAGCAGAGATGATATTTAGGTCAAAAGTTGTCGATGGTTTTAGGAGGTTTTAAGAAGAAGAAGTGATACTTGAGGTATTGGAAAGTTGAAAATGTGTGGGAGAATAGAAGGGAATCGAATCAGTTTGCCTAAGTATAGAATGTGATCACAATATTGTACAGCATGCAATATGGTTACCAGACATGGCTTGACAGACATAGAGCTCTAAGAGTTTGAGCAGAAAACTACATGCAATAGAAGATTGATGGGCACAGTGGGAAAATTCACACAAGATGGCCTCATTAAGAATATTGTGGGTGCTGCATAAACAGTTGTCTCTGGAATTGTCAAAAAGCTTTGGAATGTTTGCGGGACATGGCTATCCTTTACATGACACTCGTGTATATGCATGTATATACCTGGGATTGTTTTACCATGCGTGACATTGATATGTAATGTATACCTTTGTTTTACTTATAATCTGCCATTTATCAAGCTATTATTATTAAAAAGAATCACTTCAAATACCATGTGAAAAGTTAATAAATATAACTTAATGATGGGGAGAATTTCCCTACTGTACAATTGTAATTATGCAGGATACCTTAATTAATTCTTTACAAACATCTGTGATTGTTATGAACGGTCCTGAGTGGTCACAAAAAAAACACTTTATATTTTTCTGCAACAGAAAATATTTTTAATCATATTTGCTGTAATGCAACAGCTATGTTTGCTGTAACAGCTACTGTTTTGGTCATATTTACATATACAATCCAGGATGCAATGAAACACCTGTTAATGAGGACATCTAGTGACCTTGTGTTAGTTTTGCAACAACAAAATAATTTCACCTCCAATGGTTTGCAAATTGCTAGATATCACTTTATATAGCTGACACTGTCAGATGTTGAGGTCGTTGATGCTAGCTGTACTTATTACATGGACCAATAAAGGTACTTGGACAGTTTTAAACAAACTGTTTTTGCTTACTCATCATCTCTACTGGAGATGCTATCACATCACTGATACTGTGATAGTACTTAGCAGCCTAACATATACAAAAAAATAGGCACACATCACTAGTAAAATTTTCAAACTTTATTAAGAAAACCAAATCATCATCTTATGTACAAAACCTAACTCACACATACATTGTAGTTCACTGGTCATTGCTAGAGACATACACACACTACAAGCATCAGCTGGTTGACAATGTTGCTCTGCATTTCACAACACTCAACTGTTATTGGCATCCACTGGTCAGTACAGGGATTTATTTACACATTTGTGCAAAAATAGTGGTGGCTATGACAGGCTGAAGGGATGTCACGAAGGGTTACAGTTGGGACAGTCAGACAGGGATGTGGGATTTTCAGTGAGAGCTTTGCTATTTGTTTATCACATGTATGTAGTCCTGAGAAAAATGAAGAGTAACATAGACAATAGCATTGTACATTTAAAGACGTTCTGGGCACTAAATAGCTTGCTTGTTAATGGCTAAGAGTTACAATGTCTTTCTATAATTAAGCAGATAAAAAGTAACTTTCTAACGAAATAGCCATCAATACAGGGGTTAGCAAAAGGTAAGGGTTGGGATATTTCAGGAGATGGGGAAAGCTTCTATGGTACAGTGCACTGCAAAAGAACATGGAAGGCAGAATATCATATCTCAACATGGGAAGACTATCCTTGATCAAACAGTAACTATACATTGTTTCATACTTCTAAACTTTATCAATGATCATAATTCAAGGGTACCACATCATATCTGTTGCAATCACGTCTTCTATCGTAATTCATTTTTGTAACTTTCTAATATACAGTGTCTCTTTCCTAACCAGTAGTGCGTGTGCATAGTCGGACCCTGACCTTGGCACTTCAACTCTGAATACCGACCTTCGTCTCACAGTTACATTTATCACATAGCAATGTCCTTTGTCTCTAGCAACCAAATCTGTATAGCTCTGAATGTTCCCACAGAAGATCTCCTGGATCATCTTAGTTTGCAGACGGGAACAAAAGGTAGCTTTGCGTTTCTCACTCTTAGACTTATAGTTGTCCCCCATACCCCTCACTCCCCATGCAAACGTTACATATTAGTGCAATCATTACAAAGGTCATCTGTCTTTCATATTCCTCTCGGCTACACTACTTTTTCCCATCCCAAATTACAAACTCACTGATTCAACATCATATAACCTATATCAATAAGATTCAACACTTGAGCTCCATACATAAGCTAATTTGACAGTCTCACTGTACAGTAGAAATTGTTACAGCTACAGTGTTTATTGCATGGGAAGCAAGCTCCCTGAAATGCACAGCTTGGTACAGCTGTCCATTTGTTCAACAGTTGCTTCTCTTCCTAACATTTGCAATAAATACCAAAACAGGAGTGATGGAAGGATCTGGAAAACAGAAAGCTGTACAAAAGATGTCAGAACATGTGCATCAAGCACCTTGGATACTTTGATACCTTTTACAAAAGTATGCCAATCAACTAAGGCGTGGCTTGTCAATCATAAATAATATTCAATAACGTCTTTTATTGGGAACATGTCTAACCAACAAAATTTAACTTAGTAAGCACACTTTATTTGATAAATGGGTTCTGTTTTATTGAAAACAATGACCAGTTGAAATCAGACAAGTTGTACTGTATGGTTTACAGGATGGTGTTTCAGGATTTCCCTCCTATCTTGGCTATCAGGTCGTCACAGATGGCAGTCAGCTCTTTGTTTTCTTGAGCCTGCAAAGGAAAATGAAGTTTACTTGCATGTCTGTAACAACACCTGCAATGGTGGCCATCTTTAATGGACTGTTCCCATTGAGCGCCCTATCAAACAAATAGAACCCCCTGTTCAATTTCGAACATCCCGGTCAACAACAGCCCCAGAGAGACAGAAATAGCCAAAGCTCTGTCCTACTTCCACTGTTTCTGACCGAGATGTTCGGCTGCGTTTGCCTTGCGTTCGGCTAGAACAGTCCATTGAACATATTCTAGGGAAATTCAGTTAACACTACTCAGTAAACACCACCAACGGTACAAGTGGACAGATCAAGTAAGTAGTAAAGTAAGTAAGTAGTAGTGTACTCAGTAAACTGTAATCAGGTGCCATGGATCCATTTACCACATTTGCTCAACAGTAACCATACATGTACTGCACAGCCAATAGACACATTGTAATGCAGCTACAAAGGAATAAGACCCATTCTTTAGAAACACTACAGAAGCCGTACCTGCTGCTCCACTGTTCTCTCCAGACTGGCTGCCTTGGTCTCCGCTCTCTTCAGCTGAGCCTGCAGAGCCATGACCTCCGTCTGGTTCGACTTCCTCACCCTGTCAATCTCCTGGTTGGCACTGTGGCAAACAATTGCTTATCATCAGATCACAGCACAAACATATTAAATAAAAGGATACATGTAACAACAACAATTATCTGAGACGGATCGAGCAACAAGACTGGGAGTATGGTTTAGCTGTTGTGTAGGGGAAGAACCATTCTACTGTAGGAAGTTGTCCTGTGAAGGAAATTTGGTTGTTGGAATGGAAAAAATTTCACAGTACTGCAATTTCTGAAAACTTACTTTGGAATCTCTAAATGAAACATTAAACACAAAGGAAAATCAACAAAATGGGCAACAAAAAATGAGTGGAACAGAAGAAAGTTTAAAGTAGTAGACAGCCCTGGTAAAGACTGATGTCTTTTTTCAAGATCTGGGGTAACCCTTGCTCAGCATTAGGCATGTAAAACAAGACAAGACCTTACCTCTCAATTTTTTCCTCAGCATGTGACTTGAGGGACTGATATCTCTGCTCCTGTTTCTTCAGTTTTGTCTGGTACTCCTGAATGCACTTCTTCATAGTTTCTTCATTCTAATGTAGGATAAGAGAAATAACACGTCCGTTAGTTTGAAATAACTAACAAACAAAAGTCAACAAGTCAAATGTTATAAGTGAGTACCATTGCTGTATTGTCATTTATTAAGTTTCTCACCTTCTTAAGCCCCTCTACAACCCCCTTCAGCTTGTCATATCTCTTGTGTAGGTCACTGAAAGATTTCTCTACGCTGGCTAGATCCTCCAGAGCCTGTGGTGGGCAAAGACAAAGCTTGTGTTAGCAGGTCACAACCCTTAACCATTAGCATTGGAACTAATGCACATGTTTCAGCATGCCAAAGGTCAAGTTAAGAACTAGCTAAAATGTACAACACACATAGGTTGAGTTAGCCCTATCAGTCTTGTAAAAAAAAAACTACCACCGCAGAAACTTTTAAGGACTTAAAATGAGAAATCAGTCTTTAGGCAGTTTATATATACTTTTACCAACAACAGACTGAAAAATGACTTACCTGTTCTTTTTCTCTGATGAGCTGCATTTTGTTTTCTTTTGTTAAACTTTTATCCTCTGTAGAAAAGAAAACAACATGAGGGAAACATGATGGGATGTTAACACATGTAGCAACATGTGCCTCCGCTACAGCAGCCCATGCAGCATGGCATGACTTACATGCAGAAACAAAAGCATTCAATATTGTGTCAGCTTGCACATGCTTTTCAACTATCACAGGCAGTGGAAAAAAGGAAGGTAAAGCAAGAAAAAAGCCACAAGACATCAAATAAAATTCAACCAAAATTAAGTGAAGACAAAAAGAGAGCTTATAGAAACAAATGCAAGCATGCATTCTGGGGTGCAGGAATTAGAAGAATGTCAGAATTTTGAACAGCAGTTGCAGCAGCAGTAGCTTTGACCTGTCAATACAAGCACAAGCACATCTGACAGCAGAGAATAATATATGGTCATCTCTGTGAACAGTTCTTCAATGCCAGATATTTTTGAGCCACCTGATGTAAAAGTGTGATGGCCACCAGCTTCTTTCGAGTATCATCTCTTGAACAGGTAAGATCATCCAAGGCCAAAAAAAATCTTTTGCACCTTTAGGTAGGTCACAGACATTACGAAAGACTATTCAGCCTGGTAAACACAACTGTACACACTGTATCAAGACACAGCTTAATTCTAACACACTGACACTTGCAGACACTGCTACCGCTGACGTCAGCAAAGATACTTGAACGAGCTATTCCAAGCATCACAAAGCAAATATGCACACCTGTGTACCAATGTCAGCATGCACAGGCAAGAGCAACTTATGTTAGAGCTGTGTAAACCAGGCTACTGATGCAAATTTCCTGATTTTTGGATCATCCAGTTACCAGCTGTGCTATTGACAGATCAACAGCACATGTAAAGATGTGTACAATACTTACCAAATTCAAATTTTAACCTGTCCGCCTCAAGGTGGTCAAGTTTGTCTGAGATGTCACAAATGGAAGGAAGGAGAGAGCCAGGGACAGGAGGACAGAAGACATGAGTGGGACATCAAGGACACACCACGTGGTGCAGTGACACAAGAGGAAAAGAGAAGTCAGTAGTCTGGCAATTGCATAAGCAAGTAGTGCCTAACAGTGTAATAAGCACCTTAACTACAACAGTTTCACTTCAATGAACAACATCACTAGATGGTTCATTGAAATGAACTATGAACTTACTAATCTATGGCCACACTTTCGTATGCTATCACCCTGACTTTACTCCAAATAGACTTCGATCCAGCTTAGTCAAACATTATGCTGTATTTCTCCCGTATTGACCTTTCTCAATCTCCAACATCTCCCTAATTATAGAATCATTCCATATTCAATGTAGTAGTATGATAGACAGTTGTAAATCATTATCTGTAAAAAAATTGTGTCATCTACAACTCAAACTGATGTCAAAGCTTATCATTATTTGGTAAGACATTGCAGAATACAGTGCCTACAACAATCTTGTACCACTATTACCAGCATATTTGTAATGAATCTATTGATGAATCTATTGATAGTAAATCAGTTTTACTTATAAGTCATTGACCTTAACAGGCTAGTGGAACTTACCGATCATCTGCTGTATGGTTCTTTCAAAGCCTTCCACCACTTTCCTAAGAGACAAAAGCAAAACAGTTAATTGCCATTGTTTTTGCATGCACAAACATGGAAGGTCACATCTATAGCAGATATCTATTGGCAGGACAATGCAGTTCCAAATGATATGAAAATATATGCTTCATAGTGGCTTATCTCTTTCACAGCTGAAACTACTTTATCTTATCAAAAAACTAATGTTAGAAAATGGCCACACATTTTTACTGGGCAGGACCACCCTGTGAGCACACAATCACTGTCCAACCTCATGTTCAGAAAAATTCTCCACCTTCTCCTAGATATAACCTTCTCCCTGATTCTATGTAACCTACTGACTTTACACATAAATAGTATGTATGAGTCCAGAAAACAAAGTAAATAAATCACGATAACTCCAATATGGTTGACTAATACTTCTTCACAGACTTATAAAGAGTGCACATTTCCATTCTTTGATTACTATGATCATAAGATCGAGCACAAAGAACAAGCGTAAAAAGAAGAGGATGATTACTTCATCTCCTGGTTGTCTCTCAGGGCCTCCTCCTTCTGTCTGCAGACCTCCTGAAACTCCAGGTCTCGTACAGACATCTTGATTGCCCACTGTTTCACACAGGAATACAGTTAGATACCAGATTCACCCTAATCTACAACTGGAATTATCACAAATCCCGCTATCTGGTCTTGATATGACCAGCTTAGACAAACAACTGTTCATCTTCAGTTCCACCACCATACTGGCACTTAATCTTTACCAGTAAACATTTATATAGCCCACATCATAAAAACTCTGTACAATAAACACTAAAAAACATAAAATCAATTCAGTCACAATTAACACCAACCTCTTTTTCCACCTCTTCCTTAGCCTGTTTGATAGCAGCATCCTGATCAGCTTGGGAGTACCGTAACAACTGTGAGGGGAGAGATGTTTCTTGTCATACATGTTTTCTCTGTACATACAAACTAACAAACAAATTCCGTACTCGTGTTCAAAGTCATTATCATGATAACTGTATCCTCTGTATTTTGGGTTGTCCTAGCTAGATGTTCATGCTTATCAATCATTGAATGCATGGCACTAGATACAGCATCATGTCCACCCAAAATCTCATCCTAACATAGTTTTCCAGAAGAAACTTACCTGTACAATGCCCTCATCTTGTTTGGATGCCTTGGGAGCGAAAGACTCGGTGGTTCGTGGTGGGGATGGTCTCGGGGACGGCTTGTCTTTGCTAGTTTCTGTATCAGGAGTCTGAAAGGGGTAAGTGTTCAAAAGTTAGACTCACACACATCAGGCGACACAGTGGATGGTGGAGATGCCTGGGATGGAATGAGAAGTGGAGACAGGGAACACTTGGACAGAAAGAGCATGCTTGTACAGCTACATGCTGTTGTGTTGTATCACATGTAAATGTGTCACCATAGAAAAACTGTCAAGCATGCTTCCATTAAAACACAGGACAATTATTAAACATATAACACAGTTCCTCTCTGCAATGTACTTATGTACATTAGGCATTTTAGACATAGATCCAATATGCCCAATATGTGATCTTCTCTGTCATACATCATACATACACGGAAGAACATATAATTCAACAGCATGAGTAACCACAAGTTAATGAATAACATGTAGCCACCATGTTTAAAAAACAATGCAATACATTGCCACAATAAACCTTTGTTCATACAGTACTGGAAGTATGTTTATCACCAAGTGTTGTGTTTCAGGTCTACAAACCTGTTGATATACCACAGAACACAAAACAAAACAACACTGTACAATTCTGGGTTAGTACAAGGTTGTGCCTTTCAGGCAGTGAGAAAACTGTTAGTAAGGTTGGTGCAATTAATGTGCATATTTTCTTTTATATAAATGTCACATGCCTTGTCCACCAGTAATAAAGCTGTATCTGAATCTGATGTGTTACTCTGTGCATCACAACTGACTTTACCACATGTATTGTGGACCGTTGGGTACTTATCACAAATATCATAATGCATTAGGACATGTAACAAGGAACAGCAGGATGTACAATATCTGTGCAACTGCAAGTACTTATTTCTACAGTTGGCACCATTGGATACCCGTGCTCATAAAGCTTCATGCTGGTTATGACATCAGCACTCAAGACACACACCTCTACTAGTGAAACATATAACACCAGGCAGGCTTATTTACTGTGTATCACCTTGGTTGGTGGACATGGCTGGGGTGTTTCGACTGGTTTGTTTTCCACTATAGTGGATTTTTGAGGCACTGTGGCTTTGGCTGGACCATTGGTTTCCGCAGGTATAGGTGACTATTTGAACAGGCAGATCAGACAGAAGATACAAATCCTTCAGTACAGTGGTGACTGGATAGACCTCATTAATGGACAATACAGCAAAGGAAGAGAGAAGTCATCTATCACCACATAGCATAACTGTGTGGATACAAGAGAACAAGGCCAAGGCCACAAGACAGTTTAAGAAGCTACATGTATACCTTTGCCTCAGGCACAGCCTGCACCTCTTCCACCTCTACCTTACAGGTCTCCACAGTACCCTCATCTATGGAAGCTTCCCGAGATAGCTTTGATTTCTGCTGTGTCGGCGGACGAGGAAATGCAAGAATGAGGTGGGAAATGTAGGAGGAAAACAACACAATGGCATGGGAATAACAGAGAAAACAGGAAAAAAGGGAAACTTAGTGTCTCAACAGTTAATGTTAAGAATGAATTTTATTGAAGCAAGCAACAATCTTAGCAAAACAAACAGAAGAGTGCAAAGCGAAAACCTTGAAAGTGGAGAACTTAGTGGGCAGCTGTTCCCACTGGGTTGCTAGGGTCATTATATCATTGGTTTGCTTCTTGCTTTTTGTCTAGAATCACAGACAGGGGAAGAGGGAAAGAATGCGTTGAGTCAAAGCATACTGTTATTAAACAAGACTGAAGAGTAAATGCTGGAATATTACAGCAATCATTTAACATTTCAGACTGTAGCAGCTTCATTATGATAACCATACAAAGCCCACACACATTCCATAAGGGATGTACATGTATCACCTCAGCTAGGTTGCACTGGGACCGGGGTCTGGACTTTGGGGTGGGGGGTTCACTGGAACACTTTTTGTCTCGCTACAGAAAACCGTGGGTGAGACGTGTCAGAAAAAAACATAAGAAGGAAAGGTACAAAGAGGAAAGGAAAAGAATAAAAGTATGATTAGTCATAAAATGGTTTTGTACTATCAAGTGTTACAAGGAATTCTATCACCTCTGCTCTAGGCCTTGACTTTGGGGTTGTTGGTTCAGGTTTGTTTCTCCTGTCCCTCTGTGATAGGAAAGAAGTATTATGCCTTTGACTTTGAACTCTCATCATACAGAAAATATTGCTGAAGATGTTAGTAGGGTTGGAAGGGTTACAATCTACTGAGCAGAGGAGAATTAGTACCTCAGCATTGGAGAGGGAGCGGGGCCTTGGTTTCAATGCCGCTGAAGTGTTTTCAGCTTTTTTCTTGTGCTGATGGTTACAGAAATTGTACATGTAGTCAGTTACATCTACTGTTAACAGCTAGGCAATACAAAGGGATGGGGAATCAAAACCAACTAAAAGGGAAAAAAGTACTAGACAATTTGAATGATCAATATGTCTATGATTGTGCCTGCACCCTGACATATCATAGAGTAAAGATTGAAACTAAATGAAGTAAAGTTAAGTAGATGATTTAATGATGAGAAGGGTGGGAATAAGGGTTAGGATACCTCAGTAGTAGAGGCGGACCGGGGTCGAGTGCTGGGCGCTGGAGAAGCAGAAGTGGTCCTCTTCTTTAGAAGGGAAAAGGTAGGATAGGTTTTGAGTTGTCAAGGATGGGGAAAAAGCAAGTTAGAGAACTAAAAAAAAACAAAAACAAAATAAGAGTTAATTACAAAATAATATCTTGAGATAGTAGTCACCTCAGTAGTAGAAAGAGACCTGGGTCTGGTCTTTGGGGTAAGAGGAGCTTTGACGTCTTTTTTCTTGAAGTTATGTAAAAAGTAAGGAAGTGGTTAGAGGACCATGGTCAAGGTGTTATGCAGTTCAACAAGACAGGGAAAGGCAGGAATCTGACAACTCTGAGTGAGAGGGAAAGTGATATTAATACCTCCATAGTAGAGAGGGATCTGGGTCTGGTCTTTGGTGTTGTTGGAGCAGACGTGCCCTTTTTCTTTTTAAGTCACAATACAGCAAAGAACACAGTTAAAAGTGAATATTTGACAGGCAAGTTGCCTAATCTATTAATAATTTGCGGGAATAAGCATAAATAAAAGGAAATGCAAGAATAAAGTAAGAGATTAGAAAAAAAGAAAAGCTGGATAAAAGAAAACCAAGGAGGTTACCTCTGTGGTGGAAAACGAGCGAGGTCTTGCCTTTGGGGTGGGGGGTGCACTTGTTTCTTTTCGCTTTAGATTAAAGTGAGTCGGGCAATATACAGGTAAGACAGGGAAAGTAATACAGTTAATACTAATAATAGGTTAATAGGAACTTAGAATTTGAAGAGGACAGAAATGGGGGATATACCTCAGTTGTGGATAGAGAGCGTGGCCTAGTCAGAGGGGTGGTGGGGGCACTCTTACTCGGGTCTTTCCGCTTGAAAAGGGCAGATTAGACTGAGATGTTAGCCAGACTGGGAGGAAACTTATCATCAAGGCCATGACTATCAGGTACTAGTATAGTTAGACTATCAAATGATCTTTAGCGCTCTAAAGGTAGAACAATGTACCAAAGTCCTGGTACACTGGTCACCTGGAGTCGTAAAGATCAATCAACAGTCAGCAAGTCTAGAGCAAAGCTACATCATATGTATGTTTCACACTACTTTCATTCATACATCTACATTGACCTATGTAAGCACAAGGTAATATCACTATTACTGTCTGGACTGTATGGTACATCAAATCTGCATAGACACACTAGAGACCTTGCATGTCAAACGTCCTTCAAACTCAAGTTGCACACCATAAGACCTGATAATTGTCTTTACTAAGTGCTCATGTTCTTGCATGATAAAAAGAGCAATCCAGGATTGATAGTCACCTCTGACAAAGCGCGAGGTCTTGTTTTAGGCGTTCCTGGCTTTGCCCTAGAAGTATCCTTAAGGTGCAAACATAACTACATATATCAGGATCAACACAATGTACTGTTCCTGTTACAGCAAATAAAATAAAATCATGCACACAGCATGCCCTCTCAATGCAACCAACACCAACTGGATCAAACAAAAGTTGGTATCTTCCCATGACTTCCAAAATCTGTTCACATCTTCAGCAGATGGTTCATTTTGAACATACGTGCATTGCACGGAAACAATATACTAGATAATTCTGTCACGAGTACAAAACCCATGCTTATTGATCAATATAATGCATCATAAACAGCACCACATGGGCAACATGACCTTCAAACAACAAGTCAATGCCACTCAACATGATCTATCTAATGAACCCTTTAAAGCAAAAGAAATAAGAACCTCTCCACTGCCTTGTTTCTTATTTTGTAACTTGGGAGTTGTTTTGGGTGTCGCAATCTTCTTTTCCTTGTTATCCTATATGAGTAGAAGTTCACATTGAAAGAAAAATTCTTTATTTGAAAAGAATACAAAATGGTAAATAATATGACATTGGGAAGACATAAAGTAAGAAAAGATCAAAAGGGAAACATGTAGGGAACAAACATAAAAGCACCTCAGTGTTCGATGCTGACATGGATCGCTGAAGAACTTTCTTGTTCTCTTTTTGTTTGCCAA
>NC_049982.1:11630089-11633357 GCF_000003815.2 Branchiostoma floridae
AGAGAGTCTGAAGGAATATCAACTTCATCTTGCAGAGTCCCAAGTTGTGGGTGTAGCTCTACTACAGCAGCTGGTTTAGAGTCATGGTCTGTTTCAGAGCTGACAGTTTTTGGCTGGATTGGGACTTGCACTTGAGGTTCTTCTATTTTGGGCTGAACACTGAAATTAGGGCTTTCTACTCGGGTTGCAACCTCAGTATTCTCTTCTTCCACATGTGGTGCAATATCGGAAACAACTTTTTCCTGACTAACAATTTCTGACTCCAGATTTTCTGAGGGGGACAAAACTTCTACATTCACATTTTCAGCCTCTGGTAAGACTTCCAATTGAAATTCTCCTACCTGGTTTACTGATTCAAATTGGCCTACAGGGGCTTCAACATTGGCCTCAACTTTCTGTGATTTGGTTAAACTTTCTGCTTGTGCTATGCGACTTTCAGTAGGTTTGCCTTGTCCAATTTGCTCAGTATTGATAACAGACTTAGCACCAGGAGCTTCACATGGTTCAGATTTGCCAACAATTACTGATTCTGCTAAGTGTGCTTTGGTATGCACCTCGGGTGTATTTTGTTCAAGTTCAGTGAGGACTTCCGTGCCAGACGTTTCAGGTTCAACAGACGTGCTAATGGCATCTGGTTCTGTTATGGGTGCTGAAGTAAGTAAATCTGGCCCACTTTGTTCAGGTTTGGTGACAGTCTCTAAGCTAGGAATTACAGCTTCATCAGAATTTGGAACACTGATAGTTTCAACCTCAGATTTATCAGGCAGGGGGGTTGCCTCTACCTGGCCTCCAGTGTTACCAGATGGTTCTGGTTTAGGGTCTGAAGGACACAATGTTTCTGAACTTTCCAACTGTGTAATGCCTTCTAGCTCAGACTTGACACTTTCTGCTACAGAAGTCACATTTGGGACAACTGAAGGGACCTTGGAGGTGTCATCGGCATCCTTTAAAAGTACAGGAATAATGTCACCAAGGTTAAAGAATAGAAAATATTGCTGACAGTGATACAGAGAGATAAATCAAGCAAAGGGAAGAACATCAATGCAAAGATGTATACATGTATGCCCTATATTGTTTGGAAAAAGAAACAAACAAGAAAATAAATGAAAACAAATACATGTGAAAGTGAGTACTAGCGAGAATACAACACCTCAGCAGCTTGTATTGGGATAGGTAGAAGGCCCCATAGTCCATCAGGTGTTTTAGGCTGCACAGGCGGGGGAGAGGCCTGCATACCCAGACAGGAGAGGCAAAGCAGGGGTTTGCGGGAGTACAATAGCAATGACATAGTGCACACATGAGCAGTGCAGTAAGGACCAGCAAGAGAAAGAGAGAGTGGAGAGTAAATACCTCTAATTTGTCTGTAGTCACTGATTCCACACTGGTGTTCACTTTTTTCAGTGAGAAAGTCTAGTAGGGTACAACGGATTTAGATGGGGAAAGTGAAGCATCAGTAAAGGTGAAAGATATGACAGCTAGTACTACAGAGCATAGAAAGGCAATGAAAGCGTGTCATAAGGAAATGTTGCATTGCAATAGACTAGTTTAGAGAAGTATCGTACCTTCAGCTTTTGTAAGTATATAACACGTATCTACAAGTAAGTAGTTCTTGTGTCCATGACGCAATTTTCAATACATGTATGTTATAATCTTACATTAAAATACACATTACCAATGGAAAAAATCTCAAAGCTATAGTCATTAGGTATTCAAATGTAAAGTTGATCAATGATCATGGACTAATATTTGTGTGGAAATATTAAAAAAGCCATGAGACTCAAGACTATCAGAATGAAGATTTCTAATAATAAAAACAGGGTTAGATAAGAAAGGTTTGTTGTCAGTGGCACTTACTCGCTTTAAGAGGCTACCAAGACCATTCTTTTTGCCCTTCCTCAATTTGTCTGACTCCTGCAAAAAAGGCACTATCTATTTTTACATGCTACAAAAGATTAGGCAGTTAACTTACGTTAATCATCTTTTATCTTCAATCATACAAGAAAACATTTGTAAGTTAATCACCTAGCTCTATCAGACACAATGCCACCCTGTCATGCAACGTCAATAACATTATTATTTGTTTAAAACATACTGTTATGTTTCCATGCTAGTAAACTGGAATAAAGGTAACGCCAGGCTACCTCAGAACCACCAGTAGAGGAGTCCACGGACACAACATCCAGCGATGTTTCGCTTGTGGTCAGGGTAATCTTTTAGGAGCAGTTGTGTACAGAAATGACATGTCAGGAGGATGAAAAAAATCGAGACGAAAGAACAGAAAAATGGGAAGAGAACAAAAGAGAAGAATCTTTCAAAGCTGGATACAGGTGAAATGGTTGAAATAGGATACATGTGTATACCTGACTATCTATAGTAGACTGGCTCCCATTAAAATAAGCAGACTGTGGTCGTTGTCTCAAGTTCTGAATTATGCAAGAGGTATCATAATATTGTACAGGCTTATCATAGTTAAGCATTAAGAGGTGACTGTAATAAACATAAAGTAGACATTGATAAAAAAAAAACAGAAATCACAGTGAAAGCATAAAGTAGATCAATTTTAACAAAAAAAAGATAGAAAGCAGAAAAGTCAACCCTTACCCCTTGATGACTGTCTGTTGTACTTTCATTAGCCCCCATTTTTATCTTCTCTTCATTTGCAGAATGCAAAGTCTTTGTATGAAATGGTACAAAGGAAAAGAAAGATGGAACCAAAGCTCAAACTCAAAGTTAAACAAAATAACTAAAATTAAATTACAGCCAAAGATACCAACTAAAGATATTTTTTGTACTAATACTGAATGCTTCAATACATGTACTTGAAGTTATAATGATCTGACTACATCCCAGCAAGACATAAAACTGGACAACTGATATTTTTCATTAACTATACATATAACACTCACTACTGACCTGAACCTAAATAAAATTGCAATATCTAACCGTTGTAACCTATGTTAAAACCTCCAGAAAATGTCAGAAACTTGTACCTCATCGCCACTGAAAAAGAATACGTCCTCGCCTTCTTTGGCCTGGTCTTGCTTGCCCTTGGCAAACTTCACATGTAGGAGAGATGGGCACTTAATGTGGAGAGTTCAAACAACAAAGAAAAGCAAAGAACAACACAAACTACAGATAGAAACGAAGAGTGTCAGGGAAAGTTAAGTAAGAATGTCATTAATAGTGGTACAGCTGGCTTCACAATGATATGACTGAAACTACAGAATTAAAAAAAAATTCAATTTCCTTAAATTTCTATTCAGTACTG
>NC_049982.1:11634514-11654509 GCF_000003815.2 Branchiostoma floridae
CTAAACAAACTGTGCAACACAAGAAATGAAATGCGCCATGCAGTCCCACTCATAGTTGAAGGTACAACAACAGCCAACAGCAGTTCTTACATGGTACGGCAATCAAATAAAGATTCCTACCCCAAAAAAACTAAAAGCTTTGTCGAGAGCTGCTAGTGCGACATGCACATTTGCACTGCCTCAGGAACAAAGACATTAGAGCCACAACTGTAGCCAAATAAGGGTAGGGAAGAAGCAGAGGCATTATTTCAGCAGGGTACAAACCCTCACGTAGACTCCCAGCAGCCCATCTAATTGGTTATACAATCAAGAATGCTGATCCCCAGGGATAATGGCAGACATTCAGATGAGGTCACAACCAGATCAACCAATACCCATCCAGCATTTCCTACTGGAGGTCCTATTCTTGAACTGAGGGGAGCAGGAGCAAAGAGAAACACTGGTGATTTTCATGCCAAGCTGGTGCTGACAAGGGTCTAAAAATACACCCCACTGTCAGGACTTGTATCACTGGCTAACACTTTTCATTCATGGGCACCTGTCAACAGTCATCACTCCACATGCAGGGCATTTCTACTAATTTGCATGGCAATGAGTTAGCAGGGTAGCCCTGAATCAATGGAGTCAGACTGAGGATATGAGACCCTTCCACTGTGCTGGTTCCATCTGTCCTTTCCAATAATAACAAGATTAAGACTGTCTGACTTCCCAGGGGAATGCAGGTCAGAGAAAGTATGCAGGGAGCCACATAAACAAGACATAACAGATATCAGGACATGATGAACCTGTGTCAGCTACTGCAGGGAGCCTCCTGCATACTATACAGAAAGGTATGACCTAATTTGATTATTCTGCCATAACCATCCACTTGTCTCAATTTGTGGAAACAAATCCTACTAACCATATTACCACGCCCCCTTAGGAGTTATGCAGTGTAAAGGTATTTTTGACTGGATATTTAGATGAACCCGAACATTTTATGACAGTGATCAAATCGGTAACTACTTTACTAAGAAAGACTGATTACAGTGTCTTGAAAATCACTACCATAACCACCATGATCAAATCAAACATACAAGACTACATGAAAAATTCACAAGTATTCCAGGCAGTAAGAGGAAAATTACATCCCTTGCCAGATAGAAAGGTTCACGGACAACCCTGGCAATGGTATGATACATTTTCAATGGCCCCAAAAGGTCAGGACAGATCAATGTGAATCAACAACAATCTGCTGAGATGTGGGCTGAAGCAGGGGGCTGATGTGACACTGTTGGAATGCAGATGACTGGAAGCTGCTACAACATGTGTGACCTTGGACATGGTGGGGTCACCCCTAGCTGTCAAAGTAAGAACTGCAGGCTGTCCTGAGACATTTTCTGCTCTACAAGTTACAGTACCTTTATAACCCCATAATCAGCTGAAACTACTTGAATGTAACATCTACATTCTATGCATGATAAAGCTCGCCTATAGATAAAGTATGCCAATACTGATATTTTACCAGGAATCAGAGATATCAAACTTTCCTATGCACAAGTTGTAAGCATTTTCATAAGCACTAGGAATTTCTGAAGACATACATTTTTAAGCCATCATGGGATGGACTTACGAGGGGCGTGCAATTAGTAATGGTCCTGACCCATTTCCCATAGCAGGAGATTAATGAAACTTGGCACAGTTATTAGTCTTTCTCTTCATAGGAATCACCCAGAGTTATGCATTTCTCCCATCGTTTGATGCAGCTCTGGACACCGATTTTGTAGGACACCCCAGGTTGGTCCTCCAACTGATGCCTCATCAATGGCACAAGAGGGACGACCAGGT
Organism: Branchiostoma floridae; assembly: GCF_000003815.2. Classification (NCBI taxonomy): domain Eukaryota; kingdom Metazoa; phylum Chordata; class Leptocardii; order Amphioxiformes; family Branchiostomatidae; genus Branchiostoma; species Branchiostoma floridae. The sequence goes on from NC_049982.1 coordinate 11,636,342, forward strand.
CTGGGAGCTGTTTCCACAGACTTCCAGCCACGTTTGAATTCAGGATGCCAGCGTTTTACAAGGTCATATGATGGGGCATCATCACCATAAGTTTCATTTATTTCATCAAAAGTCTTCTTTGGTGTGCGTCCTTTCAAATACAAAAACCGGATCACTGCGCGACACTCAACTGGTTCCATTTCACACCTGGTCCATTTCGCACCTGACTAAGTTCAAACACCAGTAAATCAGAAACCACAATTAGTTCAGAGCTGTCTTTTGCAACATAACCCATAGAGATATGAATTATTACACATACAAAATTTCATTTAGATCAGACAACTGGAAGTGGGTCAGGACCATTACTTATTGCACGCCCCTCGTAGCAAATATTATGACCAGACATTTTTCAGGCACATGATATGACCACAAAATATATATGTCCTGGAGGAAAAATACTGTCAAATAAGATAGAGCAAAAGTGAGGAGGGCATAGCCTGCTGTGATTCCCAACAATCCCTCAACATAGCTACTAATGGCCACATACATGCAACACCTGTTATTGTTACTACACAGCTAAGGGTAACTCTCTCACATGCTGTCTATGAAAATATGCAACAGCATAAACCTCTTCAGTGTGACCCTCTCCTGGCTGGTTGGCTGTGTTCTTTATATCATCCAAAATGAACAATCCCTGAGTCACACAGTCCACACAGCAAGATAACAACATGAACTATGTACCATGACATGGCAGACATAACATGCATGGTTGGGCATGATAGCAGACAACATAAAAAGAGGTGTTGACTAGGTCTTTGTTGATGCTGACATTATCCAGTCATTCCATGCATTATAGTCATAAGTGAGGAAGTGTATCGACAGCTTGTTCATTTGTGCTATGGGTCCAGTTACTAGCAATGGCTTGATAAGCATACAGTTTATCACAAATGTTAAACATACATGAGAAAGCTGTCCACAGCTATGCACAAATTGGCCTGGAAAATCTATGTACAGTACTTCATGTACAATGTAATGGAGGCAATATGAAAGTGTTAACCAAACAGGAAATGCCTTCCTTTACTTTATGTTATCATACAAACTGTGTATTCAAAGCTGGTTTACGTATGACTCATCACTCAACAGCACAGCATGGCCATATGTAACACCATTTTAGAAAGCCATCTTTTAAAAATGGTTGGGTTACAACTGTGTTATTTTGTTTATTCAATCCAAAGTCTACCTCTTCCACGGGTAGCACGTCAGGAGGGGGGGTGGCAACATCTCCAGAACATGTGTGAGTGGGAGGAGGAGTGCTACTGGCATCTCCCATGTCTGAGTCCTGATTGGTTGAGGTTGTATTCTAAATAAACCAATCAGCACACACAGAGCAGTTAGCCAAGTATGTAGTCTCATTCTGGTACAGCTATATGAGTAACTGTACAAACTGTTCTGTTGACAGCTGTGTGAAATTATTGATGACATAGTAAGATATTATCATTACAAGTACCCTTTCTAAATGTGCAACATAATACCATTATGGAGGAAAAGACATTGTGTGGTTTGAACTGTGTTTTGTACTGGTAGAAGACATGAGCCTCTGTACCAACATACAGGAGGGGCAGGTTTAACAGAAAACAACTTCCAGAAACAGACCAATCAAATAAAACTTGGACAAAGACAAAATAAACAAAAAAAGACGGAAACACCAACTTGTGACCAAGTTTTAAAAAAATGGACAAAACATGAAAGACAGACATAATGAACAGCTGTCTTTTTGTAAGACAGGTAAACAAAAAAGGCACTACTGCTATTACACTACCTCCAGAGAAGGAAGAGGACTGCATGTCAGGAGGTCAACAGGGAAGTCTTTGGGACTCTCAGTGTCCTGTGGCAGTGGCAGCAAGGAGAGAATGCAGCACAATCAATTCCCAATCAATCTTGCAGAATAACCAATACCAATTTGCAGGAACACTTTTTTGAGCTGGCATGCCCATTTCTAAATGTCCTCCAGTACATAACGAGCCTTTCCAGTTTAGTTTTTCTATCGTCATCATTTTTTTTACAAAACCTACTTTGGTGAACATCAGGAATAAATGTCTTTAAACCCCCAGTCTTTTTTGGAAAACTATAATATTATTAGCTACATAAGCAATTGTTGAAATCTCTCGACTACACTCTCTAATCATCAAAAAAATTATATGAAACATATGATAGTATCAGTATTGTGAGGACTACAGGTTAGAGATTGTTATTTGTTGGTTTGCTATTACAGAGAGGAATTTAGTAATTCAGGTCATATATAGTTAGGTTACAGTTAAGTGCACATCCAATGTAGGAATGTTTGACAAATCCTGATGTTATAGCATACACGACAAAGACACAATACATGCACACATACATACACAAGCAAACAGACTGACATAGTTCAAGTGCTGAACTAAAGGTGACTACAACAAGATGAATGAATGACCGTGGGACTAAGCCATGACATGCGCATGCAGACACGTTGGCAACACGGCTACCTCGTCGGAGCCAAAGTCGGGGTCCATCCACATGAGCTTGTACGTATCGCCCGTGGGGGGCGTCCACATCCCCTCCTCGTAGGAATCATCGTCCGCGGGACCTGGGCTGCCCCGGACCGGTGCGTGATCCTGATTCCCAGGAGGGGAGGCACGACCAGAAGGATGGGCAGACAGTAGAGAGAGAGAGAGGGAACACACACAGAAGAGAGCAGGACAAAGTTTAGTATGATCCAGCCAATGGAACATTTAGGCCTCTTCCTTATGACCCTTATGAGATGTACCAAGGTGCAGTGAATCTAACCTTACCAACAGAGATGTTGTACCATGTTGACTGTGAAGAGGAGAGGACAGGGACAGTTGCATGTGTGCAGTGTTATTCATTATTAAATGACAATGATGTGTCAATTGATGAAACTTAGCCAGAGACTGTCCATGCATTGTAGGACATGCTGAGAAGGCCAGGTGTTAACTTTGTACAGTATCATTCTACAGTATGTCTAATTACTAAAGTAAGAATACTGTACAACAAAGTAACCATCACTGAGTAATCCTGCTTTAAAAAAAACTTACCAGCAAAGTAACCAGCTTCATCTGCAGTGAGTCATGATATAAATCTCAAGGTTCCATAAGACGACATGAAAAAGACACCATGGTCCCACAGCTAAAATATGGCAATGTCAGGGCGTACCAATTCGGTTGAATTAGGTACAATCCAATGATCATGCTCCTTACAAAATTAACTTTATCTAAAATGTTATGTATTTTCAAGCATTTTAGCTATAGGACCAGGTATGTTTCTGCATTGCAATGTAAAATAAACTTGTGCTTCTGTACCTCTTCTGTTGATGTGGAATCAATGTCCATGGCTTCTGGAGACTCTTCCTTCTTTCTGCTGGACTCCTTTGTCGGGGAGGAAAGGGGAAGGTTTCAGATGCATGAAGGGATGGGCTCAAGGAAAGGTAAATATGGAGAGGATCATGCTGTGTGCACAGGCAAGGACACCATATGGGACTGCAGGTGATATTTGATTGGGGACTTTCCCTTACTCAATTTGTTATCTTAAAAGGTTGCAAATTCACGAAAAACAAAGCAAAGTTACAGCAGTCAAACAAGTATTCAGGGTCTCACAGTGAAAAAAAAAATCGTAGTTCCCAGTACAGCATCCCTCAACATATGAAACCTCAAGTAAATGGTTACCCCAAGACTTTTATATCGGTAAAAGCATAACTCTCAAATACCAAATGTTGCTTTCTAGTACCTCTAAGTCTTGCATTGCAGATGCTGGGCTGAAGGTGAGGAGTTTGTCAACCCCCTTCCCCAGGCCTGGTGACTCTGGCTTGCAGGCCACTTGTTCTGCCAGCTTACGGGCTGCGGGGTGTTTGGGCTTGGCCTCCGCTCTCTGGGTGGGAGGGGTGCTCATCTGCAGTAGGTCACTATGGGTGGGGAGGGAGGTAACAGGAAGTAAGTAAGGGGTATACTGCTTGTGTTTGTCTTACACTTTTGTTACAGGGAAGTGTCAACAGACATGTAGATATATGTAAAGACACACTGTGTGTATATGATACCTCAAGCAATCCCACAAATCACTTGACATACAACAAGGTGTCTACAATGTAAGTCTAAAAAGACAAAAAATGAACAAAACCAATATTGCTGTAATCATTATATTTCAATAATAATCAATACATAATATTATGCCTCATATAACTATAAGAACAGATAAACCTGTAATGGTGATACTTACTTTTCTTCTTCTTCATTCTCGATTGCAGGGAGAAGGCCCTTGTGCTTGGCTGAAATGGAAAGCACAAAATATCAAGATGTGTATGTTCTAATACCTTCTATTCTAGTCCACTATCGTAGAATAGATGTTTACTGGAGTTTAAGCAGTGCACTTAGACAAGTTAGAGGGTGGCAAAGCTGTGTGTTGAGAGGTCATATTGATTGGTAGGTGTGAAGATGAAGCGGCAGGATATTACGGGATGATAAATCTAGGTGAACATTGCAGACTTGTATTGACAGTACAGGGAGGCTGACAGACAGGTGCAGGTGCTGCAGTTTCACACAGAATCACCTGAATAGGGGGCGATTATGGCAATGCGACTTAGGTTTGACACATCGCAACAACCACTATCATCCTTGTTGGCATCCATATGTGTAGGTTGTTTCTCTTCTGAGAATTGCAACAGAAAAGAAAGCAAAGCACGTTGAAAGCCGAAATAAATAAAAAGATGTCGTGCATTGGAGATTTTCAGGCAAGTACAGAAGTCAATGCCTTATATGTATACATTTGTACTAATGGTTCTAAATATACTGTTGATATAGACAATTTGGGCATCAGAACAACAATGTAAAAATACCATCTGCCCTTGCTTTGTTCCCTTTCTTGAATGTTATTTGTGGAATAGTCTAGTAACTTGTCTGCTTGTACAAATGAACCTCAATCTTCTTGGTCTACCCTTTATCAGAGCTCCAGTGTCATTTCTTTTTCAATGACAAAGGAAAACAAAAAGTACACAGTAACACAAGGTTTGCTTGTTAGCTGAGTCATGGTTGGATCTAAGTCAAATGGTACAGTTAACACAAATAGTCACTGAAGAAATTCCTGAGATACTTGTCTTGTCTTGCTTTACAAAAGAAATGGATACAAACAACTACAATGTACATATGAAGGTCTAATACACACACAAATACAATAGCTCTTCTTTAGGGCTCACATAAGGTATAGTTCAAACAACATTCTAATCACAGCTGTTTTAGAAACATTGGGGGATCTAGGTATATACACTTATACAAGTACCTACCCTTTTTTGCCCCATCCAAGGTTCCACTACTATGTAATGTCTGTGAATGAGTCTCAACTTTAGGCCCTGAACTGTTACTGTCATCGTTACTGGATTCTTCAGATGTAGCCTCTTTCTTTCCCCATCCAGTTAGCCAAGAAAACAGCCGTTTCATCCTGTTCTAACACTGCCACTTGTACTGCTACTCCCAACACGTTTACCTAGGGACTACGGGCGTGTCTAATTTGGGGACACCTTGACATGCTCTAGTGCCTGAGGTAAGAGTCCCACTGAACCGGTTGTAAGGAGGGAGTGAACAGAACAGTTCACTTATCACCAAGGGATCTAATTGCCTTGGAGAATAAGCATCCTTTACAAAAGCCACCCCTTTAAAGTTGGAGAAAAAAGTGAATGGATTATATTCTAACTTGATATGACTCAGTCATTTAATCACTGGTTAAAACTGCTGCCAGCCATACCCCCATCCTAAAGCTGATGTTTTGACCCAAGCAAGTGTAAAACTAAAACAGTACTACTGTTCCCCTAGGCTAAGACTAGTAAGAGTAGTACACCTAGTGTGACAGGTATGTGACTTTTAAATTCTACTTCCTGGGTGTTGTGGAAAAGGGTGTGCCCCAGGGATTCCTAAGTCATGCGTCACCATGACAACAGCAAGTCAAGTGAGAGAGACCTGTAAGTAAAGGCTGCCTTGCACATAATCAATGTGCAGTGTTGACTTACACTGTAGAGTTACACATCTAACTGTTCACCAGGAAATACTATAGATAAAGCAAAGAATAGAATTTGACAGGAAAAGTAACAGCAACATAATTTAAGTCACAAAAGTTTCAAACACAATTTTGTTTATATGGTCAGCTTATTCTACAGCTTTGTAATCATAATCACCATTATTCCAAGACCATACAAAAGCATAATAAAAGAAAAACTTACACAATCAGTTTTAAAAAAAAACACTTAAAATTTAACACTTCTACATATATTGACTAATCTTAGGCCCACTTCAAACAGACAACACTTATATAGTCGTGCGACTGTTATTGACTTTTCGTTGTGGGCAACGGTTGTCTTTAGACTAGCGTTCAGAGTATTGCGGGACACCCGCGGCGCAGGATTCCACTGCGGTGCGTGCGTGCGTGCGTGACCCACAGTGACCTCTTGCTTGCAAATTAAAAATGGCGGGAGAATTCTTCATTTTCGTCATGCAGCAGATTACTATTCTTTTGCTTGCAAACAAACATTGTCCCCAACAAAGAATGACACAGAGACGGGAAAATCTGGAATTAAACCCGGCGTTCGTGGCCGCCGGTGGTATTTCACTTTTTACAGATTACTACTAGTATCATGAAGGATGTAGCCACTGGTGGCGGGGCATTGCGCTGAAACAGGCAGTTTCTGATAACAAAAATACGTTTCCATTACTGACTGCATGTATATTTACGGAGAAAAATGCCCTTTCAAATAGAAAAAAAACATGCTGCAGGCTTATTAGCATATGATCCAGTCCCATCGCCGGCGACGATTTTTCTTTAGACATGTGAGGAATAGTCGCGGACCCCCCGCTGAAGGGTCGCGCGACTGGGTCCGAGGTGGTCGCACGATGATTCCATAAAAACCATCGCACGACTATTTTGATCCTCTTTAGACAGCCTAAAAATATCGTCGCCGGCAACGTTGTCGACACGACTATGAAAGTGTTGTCTGTCTAAAGTCGGCCTTAATTTCTCCTGTATGATTGGAAGTCCCTACTGCAGAATCCAGTTTGTACAGTTTATCACCTATAACCATAATACATGTATCCTCAAAACTGGCTTATGGAAATTCTAATAGATCAGGTGTTCTTTCTAAAGCTGAAGAAAGTTGACACTTACCAGGGCTGGCTCCCTTCACCAGAGGGTCAAATTTCACGTAAAGTGACTGCCGGGCCAACGCTGACTCCTTAAACTGTACAAGGGACAGAAAACAAGGTTCCTTGGTAAGTAAACAAGACACAGGGCTAGGCTAGGGTGATCATTGTCTGCACAAAAAGCATTAGTTCAGAGACTGGCGTGCAAAACAAACACACAGAATGGCTTATCTCAGGTGTTACCTGAGGTCTGGTAGGAATCATGGTAATTAGCTCCTCACAATTACACACAAAGGTACTTGCTTTAATCAATGACTGTTCTATCTGATTCAAATGAAATGGATATTTTGTTCTTTTCTAGTATCAAGCCAAACAACAGACAGTAACTGAGTAAGTAGTGTACCTGTATGCCACATACCTTTGTAGTGTGGAAATATTTCTGCAACTAAAATACGTATCTAGCAGAAAGCTTTTTTTCACACCTTTCAATGATACTTATTATTTCAATGATAATTAAAGACCCTGGTAGAGGTGTTCTGTCCCTAGGCAAGAAATTTTAAGGGCCCTTGTTCAAAATAAACAGTCAAGGGTCCAATCAAGCTACTTGGTAATGACAAGGATACATTATCGTTCCTTGACCTACTTTTTGTAGTACATAGCCAAAAAGAAGAGAGGACATTTCAAAACCTCAATCTGTTACTTTGCATGCCCACTGCTGACTGCATTTCATTGTATTAATTGTTTGCTACAGCAATATCACATCCACCCCCCACTATGTGGGTATGTTGTACCTCATCACCGTCAACTTCACCACCACAAGCTCCCTCTAGCAGAGCTTGGTCAGACTGCAGTTACACAGTAACACAGAGAAAACAGGAAAAGGGAGAAAATAGAAAAGAAATGGCTTGGTTTCTAACCTTCCATTCACATTTAAAGAGGCACAAAAGAAGAAGGGTAAAGATGACAGAAGTTGAAAGGGCTTGGAGCAATTGTACAAACAGGTCGACTGACCAAAGACTAAATGACATAGCAAATCTTTGTTCATATGAATCATGATGACTTCATAGAAGCATATCTCCACCTATCCTTCAAAGGGCATAAATAAAATGTGGAAATGTACTTACTGTAGATGCCCCATGTTTCTCCAGGAAAGCTACATCAAAAGATGTAGGGTCAGTGGACGGAGCAAAAACTGGATCATTGACTGTAATAAGGATAAGGATAAACCATGAAGTGCTATTCTGTAAAATAACAGCTGATAAACTAAAACTAAGCCACAGCAGCCCGATTTTCACAATTCCAACAGGTTCTTCTTTGAAGCCAATACTTTCAACTTAATCTATGAAACAGCAACAAAAAATAATAATGCAATGATCTTGAACCTGTCTGACAATGTTATTCTTTGCCCACGTTGCCTTGTAAACAAATTGTATACTGAATGCAACTGCGCCTAATCAGACAAAAAGCAAATGTACATCTTTGAACATGCTTTGCTGGAAATGTATACGCATCAATATTGACTAAAGGAGGCCATATACATACACATTTCTACACTATCTGACCAAACCTACTTTTGGAGGGTGATTTGAATATCTCATCGTCCATGTTGGGCTCACCATCCTGGAAACCAGTGTCGTTGGAAGACGAGTTGGGGATGCTGTGGTCCGATTGGCTGTCTATGTCTGCCGGCGGAGGGGACATCTTTTTGCTGTCCCTCTCGCTGGACAGGAACGTCCTCATGGACTCCACCTCTGCCTCAGGCTGGCCCAGGAAGGGAAACAAGCAGCAGTTTAACATGTCTGCTTAAGCAAGGTGCATTTGTGTTCTAGACATAGGTGTATTGTGTGATACACATGTAAGTCAAGAGGATCCTGCTACAGAAATTTGGTCAACAAACATGCTGTTGTCTGTCTCTATTGTCAATCCACTACAGTAGAAGGGAAAATGTTCGCGGAGATTTAACTTCATGGTAGGGAGAAAATGGAATGTTTACAGAGGTTTTAAGTTCGTGGTTAAAACAAGGGGCAGGCGGGCTGGAGACAGAACAAATATTTTGGCTGTTGTTTGAAGTATGCTGTCAGGAGGCTACTGCAAAACCACGAACAAAAACTCATCACGAATATTTCCCTTTTATAGTAACTTGATACATAGGGGTGAACCACTAGGCAACAGAGGATAAATGACAAAAAAGTGTTATCAGTCTTAATTATTTGTTGGTAATAGAAATAACAATAACTTGAATAACGGAATAAGCAAACATATAATTCATTAGGCGAGTAATCATCTAGAAACATCCAAGTGACTTCATAACCTCCTCTTGTGCAAATGTTGCTTGGCCCCTAATACGAGGTATGAATAGCGATACGGAGACAGGAAAAGCCAAGCAAGCTGTTACCATATATCTATTAACCTGAAAACTGTGTACACGTCCACAGCACCTTTGTTGGTACAACAGACAGCTTACAGGCTAACAGACAGCTTATGAATATTCACACAATTCCTGGATCAATATTAACCTATTCTACAATTGCCTCCAGTCACGATTTCTACTACAGCCAGACAGTACAATACATAAAACGTTGCCTATCTTAAATTCAACTGGCTACAATCCACAGATATCTGGGGACCATTGTGGTGGTTTACAGATAAGATAGGTTTATCCTAGGTTACATTATGCATTACATTAGGTCAGATATAATCTAACAGACACTCAACTTAGTTTTCAACCGGATTGAATTAAATGATCTTATACTATCATGTTATCAGTGATCTGTAGATGAAGCCATTTTTGTAATAGGCACTACATAGAATAAACTTCTGGAAGATGATAACCATAACAATATAACTGACCTCTGGTATTCTGTCTTGTTTCACTGCCAGGGAACTTTTGGTCTGTGCCTTTCTGGGAGACTTTAACTTGCTGGCCCTAGGAAGAAGGAACATACATGGCTCTTAAAATTGCTCATGTATCTTTACAATTCATAAAGTCCTATACACCATATCGTCCAATAAATTCATATACATTGCTGCATCTATATATAGGCTGTATAACTGCTCTTCGGTGTAACAGTAACACACCAGCTTCAATCATTGTTTTCCCCCTTTACCTTGATTACAAGAAAAACCAACCCAAAAAAATCATAACATTGAACACTTACTTTTTAGCAGGAGATGACTTCTTTGCTGGGGAGCTCTTAGGTGAGTTCTTGTTGGCATTTGCACTGACGTTTTCATCTCTGAGTGGGCTTCCCTTCACTGGAGAGTTAGCAAGTCCTTTTGAAGTCTTGAAGGGATCAATGTTATCCAGATTGTCAAAGTCGATCTGGTAGGAGCCAAATGGCTTTGGCGGAGAAGAGGAGACTTTGGTCTTGGACTCGAAGGGGTTGATGTTGTCATCCAAACTGTCCCAGTCAATGCTGTAAGATCCCTTGGGGACAGGAGGGATATCATCAGTATTGTCTGTGTCTGTCATGGCTGTGCCTTCCTGAGGGGGAGCAGGTTCCTCTACTGTCTTAGGTTTAGCTTGTACCACGTCTGGTTCACGGCTTGGTGATGGGGACTTCTGTTCCACACTGCTCTCGTTCTCCTCTTTTGTTGATGACTTTGCAGTAGGGTTGATTTGATGATCTTCTTCCCTGACTACTTCGCTGGATTGTACTGCCTCCTTTGGTTCAGTAGCTCCCTCAGTTACCAGAGGTCCCTCTTCTGAACAGGTAGCTGCCTGGGTTTGGACTTTGGGCACTTCAACACTGCTGCCCTCTACTGGAGGAATGGGCTCCTGTTCAGTGTGTTTTGTGGTTTCTTCACTTACAGCTTTGGTTTCTGCTTTGGGAGTCACAACTGGCTCGGCTTCAACTTCAGGGGTGGCTTCTGCAATGACAGGTTCAACTGGTCCTTCAGAGGCAACCAAAGCTTTCTCTTCAGTACTGCTTACCTCAGACTTTCCTTTGACGTCCTGTGCAATGTTGTGTGCAGCAGATTTGTCTTCTTCCTCCTCAGCTTTGGTACTTACAGCAGCAGACTCAACGTGAGGTTTCTCTTCAGCAGTTTCAGTGATTTCAGTCGTTGGCTTTTCTTCAACGTCAGTGGAGTCTGCAGCAGTAGACTTGACCTGCTCAAAATCTGGGTTGATAACAGGAGATTCGACCAGTTCCTTTTCTACTGAGTTTATTTCCTCCTCAGCCTTGACTTCAGGTGTGTCCACAGGTTCAGCTTCAACAACAGCAGACTCGACAGAAGCTTTCTCAGTAGAGTTGTCAACTTCAGCTGTTGGTGTGACTACAGAGTCTTTTTCGGCTGGTGTGACTTCAACGTCTTCTTCTGAACTAGCAACTTCAACAGTAGGCTGGTCAACTTCAGCTTCTTCTGTAGCTGTTGGGCCAGAATCTGCAGAAGCCGTTACCTCAACTTCAGAGCTGCCAACTTCACTGGTAGAGGTACTATCTGCAACAACTTTTTCAAGCTCTTCTTGCTCAGTGGGAGTTTCTTCGTCAGGTGCAGACTTTTTGACACCAGGATGTTCAACAGCAAGGTCTTGGTCGACAACAGGCTGAGGTGTAACGGTCTCCTCAACTTCACTGTCTTTCTCAACTTCAGGCTTTACTTCTTCTACTGGCTCTGAGGATTGCTCTTCAGCCTTTTCTGGTTCACTCTGTTCTCCTTGTGGCTCAACAGCATCAACTTGGGTCGGAGGTGGAATGCACTCCTCAAGAGCAGGTTCCTCTTTTTCAACCTGAACTGTAGGTTCCTTTTCAGGAATTTCTGGTGGGATGTCAGGGACAGTAGCTTCAGTTTCTGAGTCTGAGGAGAGCACGGGTGTTTCAAGGTCTCCTTCAAGAGCCTCTGCCTCAAGCTTCTCAAATTCCTTGTCTGATCCTGAGTCGGACTTTGAGACTAGTGGATCGAATTCAAAGAGGAGGTCGTCGTCTTCTTCAGGGGGAGTTAGAAACTCGTCTCCAGTTGGCTCGCTAAGATCCTCTTCCTCGGGTTCACTGGTACCTACAAATGGTTCTGGCACAAAGTTGGGGACAGGCCCTTCCTCGTCCGAACTGATGAAGAAAAGCGAGACAGTAGTAAGTCTACTATACCAGTGCAACAGGCAAACACGTACCTTCACCAAAACAAGACCCATTCCCAAATATTTCAGAGCATTAGATAATTAAAATTGTTAACATCCTGCTGATAATGATCAGAAAAGTGGGCAAAATATTCAATAGCAGCAGTGTCTCAGCACAATTCAAGTTAATAACAGCGCGAAATAAAAGCTGTGTTTGATTCTGATATGCGATACCATGAAATACAAGAACGGGCCTTTGGTTAAATACTACAACTTAATAATTACAAAACTACCAATGCCACAATAACCTGTACCATGCACCATTGGTTTCACATGCATGCTGAGTTTAACCCTCCAAGAGTCAGACTCATGGGCTGTTCTAGACACCCAATCCTAGTCAGCTTGAAGGGTTAAAATCAAGGACTACTGTAAGACCTGGGATCCCCAGTTATTCCCAGATTTGTTTTATCGACAGCAGGATGGGTTTATTTTGTGTTTTATTTGCAGTGCTACGTCTTATAAGCCTAGTGTTAGATGCAGAACCCTCTACAGCCTTGGTTTATTTCATGATTGTTATAGATGGCAACTTTGAATGATCCGAGATGGTAAGTAGTTGGGTTGTATTAACTTTTTTCTGCATCCTTCTCAAACATTAATGGGGATATGTCACGTTAGATCAGCATCATTGCTTTGCCACTTAAAACCCACTTTCATACTGATCCTTCAAGTTGTGTATCACAACCTTTCATATCAGAAAGAAAATTTTCAGAGCATGATATTTCATTCAAAGCTGCCAGCCTTGGTTATGAAGTGACATTTATAAGTGTCACTCCAGGATGAATCTGACTGCACGGGCAACATTAATCCCAGCCACCAATGTTTTGACTGTCTTTATTGATCTATTTATCCCATGCAAGGCAGCCACAGTTGATGGCAGTGCTAGGCCTAGGATGAGGTGTCAGCCCTAGCTCTAGGCATGTATTCCTACGCAATGTTGATACCTGTATGGCTCAGTACCCTCTCGCGACATTTTGGTATTTTGTATTCCCCTGATGGAGACCAAAGAAACAAAGACATTACACATAAATTCTGTAGACAAACATAAAAACATTATGTGCACGTACATACACTTACCAGTAGTATGGACAGCCTTTTGCCATGATTATGTTTATGCCCTTAAATCAAAGTTAAAGGTTTTGAGGATACTTCTCAGCCATAAGATGAATGTTTGAAGGAAACAACAATCACATTACTTTGGGACATTGTTATTTTCTGTGCAATCAGGCTGACGACCGTACACCTTTCACGCACCTCCCAATTACATGGTCGGCTGCAGTTCCAAACACATAAAATGACTGCCATTTCTTCTGGCGATATCAGGCCAAATCAGGTTATTCATTTGTTTCCTAACTCCTTCAATACCATATTAGGACAGTTTACTGGCAATAATGGCTGATATTTTAGTTCAGACTTTGAAAATCCAAGTATTTGTTCAGATTCTTGAAATAAAGTCTCAGTTTTTTTAGAGACATAGAAGAATAGTATACAGGTGCAAAGCCTTTTTGCGACTGATATTCAATTTACAACCCAAGGGAATATAGCAGGCTACAAATGGACAACTGTGGTATTATTGTCCTATCTTTTATGCAAATCAGCCATCATGCTGACAAGAGCAATACTGTTGGTGCCATCGACAGATAGGACCTCTAAATAATTTAATGATCATGGTTGATGCTATTGGTCACGTTTCAAGGATTTATCAGATTCGTGCCAGATTTTCTAAGAAATATTCAATGGTTATCAATTTCAGCAATTCAATAAATGGAAGGTAGTTCTGATTTCTGAGAAAATCTGTGTTGTATTTGAAACTGAAAGTTAAAACTTTTTTTCATGTTTGCAACATGTATGACTGTATAAACAAACATATACTGACAAAACAATTAGACTGACAATACAGGAAAACAATTAAAAAAAGTCACAAAGATAAAATCAAAAACAAATTAAAACATGGATATTTTAGAAATTACAGAATAATGTACAGAACAGCTAGATGCTCATGTTTTCTTGTGAAGCTATTAATCTCAGAGGTGCTGCAATTTCCTGTGAAATATCCACAAGCCAGAAAAACTCACGTTTTGAAGATGCCGTCGAGTATCTCGTCCAGGAACTCCCTGGCGTAGGTGTGGTAGTCCTGGTGATCCTGCTTGGTCAGGACTTGGACACGGTCTACCCAGCGCTCCTCCTCGTCCAGGTAGCGGAGGGCCTGCCACGGATCCGAGGCCGGCTGGCGTCTAGACGCAGGTTTGCGGGCAGGAGTAATAAACTGCACGTGCTGGGAGAGACAAGAGACGAGCGGGAATCGCTCCAGTCAGCCAAGAAATTGAACAGCATCATCATATAGCTGCACAGTTTATAGCAGGTCCCTATGTATAAATTAGACCTACAAATGAACAGTTTTAACATTCTTTCTTCCTCGCCTTGTCCACTAGTTTTCAAAGTTTCAAAGAATGCTAGTGAAGCATAAAATAGTATCTTAGCTGGTAAAACATTTCCCTGTTTGAAATATACCTTAATTCTTTGTGAATTAAATAACAATGTTTTTCTAGCTAGCTTACTTGTAATTGTTACCAAGGTTCAGTTATCACAATCTGATAATCATGATTCTACATGCTTTATCAAAAGAAATTTGATGTCGATTTTCTGTACCTAAAACTCATACTTTTACATTACCTTTACCCATAAGAAACCAAGACATAATAAACTACATACATGTACATGTATTACATGACAAACAACATCCCATATATCCAGGTCTGCCTCTAGTAATAAGAAGATTTTTAATGAGCTAAATACTAACATAGAGACTGATATATTTACAAACTGTCATCTGCCCAACATTTTGACAAAATCTTAAGAAAACCATAAAGTCTAAGATGACATATTTGGGGATGGTAAAAAAGGATTTATTGCTGTCGGCCTGGCATCAAGGACAGAGTTGAATATGCACCTGACGTAGCAGACATTATATAGTACTAGCAGGCGAGATTATGGGACCATAGTGAACGCAGAATCACATATATTGATTTGTACACTCTCTCAGTCCCTGATTCAAAATCAAACAGTTCACTTGCTTTATCACATCAGAATGTGCTGATTCAACAGCACCGAATGACAAACTTTTCTGTAATTATCACTTCACTCACATCATCTATCAGGTAATAACATTTCAATGGTACTAAAAAATCAGCCAGGATACTGTAAATCTTGGCACTTGGTGAAAGAAATGATTGGAAATCTATAATAGTGATGTACTGGTTATACAGTAACAGAGCAATTTCAAGGTGTTCATTTGTATTCCCCCTACGCATCTGGCGCTTCGGATATTGAGGCATTATCCCGTGAGGTTTCTGGTACATTTCTTTATTGGGAATCTGTGCGTTTAAGACCAGTGCAATGGATCATTCACCGACTAGAAAAAGACCCACATGTACAAAGTGCTGTCAACTCAGATGGTATAAGTGTTGTGATTGGGATTTGCTTACAACAACAAAATTCTAAGTGACACATTTAGCTTTACATCTATGTTTATTGTTATATCATTGAACTCATTAATCCAATTTGTTAAGTTAATGCCACAACGGCTCAACAGCTATCTTTCTTAAAAAATAGATTTCAAAATATTTCTTGCCTGACATATTGAATTTGAATACTGTAACTGTAAGTCATGTAATTTGTTCAGTGACTACATTGCCTTATGCCTATCAAAAGTAAATCTAAGATTGAGTTTCAGAGATTTAGACAGTAGCGATTTTTAATAGAACAATAGGACTATAGTTTTGGCTCTATGGTCTCCAGGGTTTTTACCTTGGATCCTTTCTCAGCAGGTGATGTAGGTATGTTATCCTTCTGTGAAGGTTTAAGTATTGAGCGGGTGCCCACAGACTGGGCGGTTAGCACGTGTACAGGAGGCTGGGAAGTCTTTTCTGGTTCCTTTACAACGAAGTTTTCGTCATTCACAGGCGAGAAGAGACTTTCATTCATCGTAATCCTGAAACGTGCAAGGAAAAAAAAAGCATGCAATATGGTAAATGTCAAAAGTAAACAACCAAGTTAAGATTGTTAGATTATGAATAGACTATATAATAAAAACAATAGTAATCCAAAGTTAACATTAAACATGCATTACAATATGTATACAAACAAGTATGAATTATGAGATTATGAAATTCCATTCAAATGCATTGCCAATAAAATAATGCTGGAACAAAATATGTTTATTTGTCGACGGAATGGCTATTCATAAGCATTAAAGCAGAGTTTTGCAGACCCACAAAAAATCTAGGCACAATCGCAATATTTTGCATGAACAGCATCGACAAACTTCAAATTTCCCAGATTTTGTACCTTCTCACTAGCAGAGACAAAGCATATCTGTACCATCAACACTATCCCTTAATGGTAATTAAAAGATGGGAGCCAATTTCACACTGCGTAGTCATTTCTTACCATTCACTCATCAATAACTAATTAGAGATGCAACACTCTGAATCATGAATGAAGCCCCCATCCATATTGCATTTAACAAGTGGGTGTGAACAGAGTACTAATGTCAGGATATGCAGGACCAAAATATTCTTTCTTATTCGCTAAAGAGCTTGCCAGTTAGGAAAGGCATGACCTCATGATCATGTAAAACCATTTATTACTCTAGCTAGATCAAAGAAAGATGTTGGCAGAAATTGAGAAAAGAGAAGCACAACTTCTGTCCATGCAGACTGGGTTATGTTAAATATGGACATCGTCTCCATCAGTTTGACGTACAGTATCATGTGTTTCCTGTCACATGCACAAGTATGTGAACCCACGTCTCCATCTACATGAATCCTTGATCCCTACGCCTTCCTACACTACAGCTACTTCATCAGATTTGGTGTTGGGAATCCAATGGTACTCTCAAATAGCACGCAAACCCTTGATCTGAGAGTCATATATTTTTGTCGCTCACACAAAATTGCATGTATATCATGTTGAGTTTATACATGTCTTTGGGACTTTTCCAACATCAAGCTTGAGTGACATTTTGGATCAGGTGTCTTCAATATCTATTTCACAATTTACCATAAAATTCCTATGCAACTTCACAAGACTCAATCTTAACAATTCTGAGCTGGCAAGCAAATCAGACAAGGCTTATTTTTCAAAGGTCAATTTCCTGCAAATTATACATAAATCAACTAGTAGAAGCAAATCTTATATATAAGTTTTAGAAATGATCCCAATGTTCCCAGTTTACAGTATAAAATGACACAGTAAACAGCTCATCTCCCCTGGGAGTTATATAAATAGATCATTAAGTGGGTGACCCTGGTTGCCCTATGATGTCATTCTATCAATTCAGTGAGGGGTGACATTCACAGTTTTAAGATTAAGAATGGTGTGTTAAATGATTTTATAAATACATGATATAATGACACATCTTCTGAAGTTTATATTTACTTTAAGGTATTTAATTGTCTTCCATTTGTCTGCTTTTTATTTGCTAATATCTTTCAAATTTCAAGAGAGGATGTAAAACATAACAGAAATTATAAAATATGTTTCAATTTGAAATTTCTAAGGCACTAATCTTTAAACTTAAAGTCCTGTAAGTTGAATATACGTGTAACATGAACACGTTTGGAGATAATTTCATAAAAGAAGCCAACACACCTCTCCAAAAGAGCAGGGTGTCATGACCCGGTGAGCTTGGTTGACAAGTCATTGCTGAAAAGTTTAAACGTGAGCTGTGGCAAGGTTGCCATAGCATTGAGCTTCTAATCTCTAAAGTAAAAGAGGTCCCTATCTACATGTATTTGCGGAAGTGGTTGCATTTAATTTCAGAGATTTCATATCTCTAACTGATGAATGTGTTTTGCAACTAGAAGTAATATCTGTGGTCGAAGGTCAATACAGCCAATTCAGTCA
>NC_049982.1:11654766-11661927 GCF_000003815.2 Branchiostoma floridae
TTCATGGTTTAACGTGTACTACTACTATTGGAACGCTGGACATTGACAGATGTCAGTTTGTCACATAATAACAAAATAAATGTTATTTTGACACTTAAAAATTTCTGACTTTTTTTCACAATTGAAAGCAAGTGACAGGTTCCTCACACAGGTGTACATCACTCAGGGTGCATAGGCAAACACCTAGTGGTACAATGTATACCGTTTTTCAAATACAAATACCATTATACCTATGTTCTGTAAATCCAGGCCATGTCCCCTAAATTCAGAGGTCAGGCATAATTTACATTTTTATTCACACCAAATATAAGGTTTCATGGAGACAATTCTGTCATAAGCCCTCGTTCTACACGACTTCTAAGGCCATAAGATTCTGTATCTTTCAAATTTCACATCATTAGGTACAAAATAAATATCTTATGTCTTCCCATAAGCTTCGGTTATCGATGACAAGGTATGTTTGCTGGGCTTCATCTGTAAAATCTGGAAGTAGTAAGTTAAACCAACCAAAAAATTATGTATGCGACAAGATCTTGAGAAAAGGCCAAGATTGTGGCGTATTTAAATCTGAAGAGATGATATATTTGCTTGTGCAATAGTTGACCCCGCTCGACCTCATCCGGTACAGACGTGGGACATAACATCTGGGCCAAACTTCAGAATCAAATGTCAAAACACCTTAAAAATTCGTCAGTTCAGCTAACATGCCCCAGGCTGCAAATGTAAAACACCTGAAGAATTTACTGAGTAACACCAACAAGTGAAATATCCATTCACATCGAGGTAATGACTGTCGGCTCCCATATGAAGAAAATAAATGAGCGGAATTGGTCATATGGGGCTGGGGTCAGTCTGTTGGGAACAGACTGGTTTCTCAACTGTTGAAGGTTTCTGTCAAAAACACCAACCCAGCCCCAAACCTGGCAAGCGGTGCGTTTCATCTACAGTCACACGTGTGTAGGGCTCAAAACGAGCCTCCCTTACCTTCTACCACGGCGAAAACACGTCCGACAAGCTCGCAATCCGAGAAATTTTCCTTCCGTCCAACAACGTTAGGAGAAATTTTGAATTTCATGGCCGTTACTTTGGGGTTGTCCAAATTCGCGTTCTGCGCATCCTACTGCGCAGGTTGAGATCATCGCCTACGCAGTGCATGCTGGGGGTAAAATTAGACCTAACGAAAGAGACAAAATTTCACAGAAAAAAATATATCAAAGATTTATCATAAGAGTACAAAAACGACGAGGCATGATTATTTTACCATCATTTTTGTGATCTTTGAAGCAACTTGGACAAATTAGGGTATCGGACCGGAGTTTCTTTTACGATTTCGGAGGTTGGCGGGCAGCCTCAGGCCGAAGGGCTACAGTTCCGCTAGTAAACGTAGGACGCAAAACTTAATCAATATGGCGGAAAGCCGTTTACTGTCTCTTTCCGACAAACCTATTGGTACCGTCTGTTGCCTCTTTATTTTGGTTAGAATATGTAGTAAAATTTTAATTTTGGACCCGAAAACTATCATTTTTTAACACTTTTTTGATCGAAGCTGCTTGGAAAAAACGAATTTTCCCAGGATAACCGCCTACGTGGTAGAGAAGCTAAATTCTTCATGTTTGTGTAAAATGAAAATAAAAAAATTCCATGTGATAACTTTTTTGCAATCTCCGATGACGTCATTTCTTCGAAATCGCATGAAAAACGCCGCTATTTGGGTCATCAGGCGAAAAAACCGCATCACCGTTGCAGCGGACTAATACAAAAATGGTTTCGCTGGCCGACCAACTACTCCTCGCACAAAAACAATACAACCCACGGGCTTTTCAGAAAATACGACAAATCTATGCTCAGCTATAACGATCACCAAGCCATAGGGAGCAAAAGTTAGCGAGACAACAGCGCACTTCCGGCCTATTACACCACCCTTCCGCCAACTCCGGTCAGATTTGAACTCCGACCCGGAACCTTAAGAGGGACATTTTTTCTCAATATGTATTTTTATGACTTAAAAAGTTCATATCTACCATATATCCAAATTTGGTTTGTCTCCGATGGTTACTTTTCCCACAGGAGCGGTTTAAAGTCAGGTCAAAAACACTGTATTTTGAGGCTATCAAGCCTAGATGCATATTGAACCTACGTTATAATACAGAAACATTAAAAAACATGCTTTTTTCTGACATCGCTTTTCTGAAAACGGATAAAATGGGGTGCAAAGTCTGCCCATAAACTTGTCCGGGAAAGTATGTGCACTCTCCGTCGTTTCGGTGCTACACATCGGTAGAAAACCGTCTTTAAAAGTTGGCATCGCTGACGTCACGGAGTGACGTCAGAGGTTGCTCAAGGAAAACAGCAGGGGGTCGCGTTTTAAGTTCATCGCTTGTAAGTAAAATGAAGAATGTGCCAGATTTTGACATGGAGCAGTAGACCAGATCTCACACTTTCAGAATCAACCGCGTCCGACACCAAACTCTTAACTACTTCGCCGTGAACGGCCCCTTAAGAAGCACAATGCGCCCCAAATGTGTGCAAGAATGCATTCTTACACAGTGCAAAGCACAAACTGGATCTTATTGTCGGCGCTAGAAGCGGGCAGTTGGAATAAGCGCGGCAAATATGTGTAGTGCTTTTAATAGGCTATTACTACATACCACCGAAAGAAAAAAAGATCGCCGCGTTAAGGAGCTATGAACCGAAAGTCAGTAAACCCAGTTTCTCCTTAAGTTAGGGCTTAAAGCACCAAGATTTCAGCTTTAATGCCCATTTAAGTCATACTAATGCACGGCATCGCGAACATATGCGATAGGTGAACGACAGAGATCGGCTCCAATCAAATGACATAGAGAAAGATATGATTTTGGAAAAATCTGCCCGCCAGAATCGATTAAAGTTGCCCGTAATGGTACTTCTAAGGGGGGGGGGGGGGGTGAAAAAGGGGGAGGGGGGCGCCTAGGGCCTGTACATGAATATGCTGACTTTTTAACTAGAAAAATGAAAAACGGTGTTTGTTTTTACACAATATAACGACATCTGATGGAAACTTTAAAATGCGTCGAAATTACGTCATCTATGACGTCATATAAGGTACAAGCGCCGCCCTATTAAGGTATCGGACCGGAGTTTCTTTTACGATTTCGGAGGTTGGCGGGCAGCCTCAGGCCGAAGGGCTACAGTTCCGCTAGTAAACGTAGGACGCAAAACTTAATCAATATGGCGGAAAGCCGTTTACTGTCTCTTTCCGACAAACCTATTGGTACCGTCTGTTGCCTCTTTATTTTGGTTAGAATATGTAGTAAAATTTTAATTTTGGACCCGAAAACTATCATTTTTTAACACTTTTTTGATCGAAGCTGCTTGGAAAAAACGAATTTTCCCAGGATAACCGCCTACGTGGTAGAGAAGCTAAATTCTTCATGTTTGTGTAAAATGAAAATAAAAAAATTCCATGTGATAACTTTTTTGCAATCTCCGATGACGTCATTTCTTCGAAATCGCATGAAAAACGCCGCTATTTGGGTCATCAGGCGAAAAAACCGCATCACCGTTGCAGCGGACTAATACAAAAATGGTTTCGCTGGCCGACCAACTACTCCTCGCACAAAAACAATACAACCCACGGGCTTTTCAGAAAATACGACAAATCTATGCTCAGCTATAACGATCACCAAGCCATAGGGAGCAAAAGTTAGGGAGACAACAGCGCACTTCCGGCCTATTACACCACCCTTCCGCCAACTCCGGTCAGATTTGAACTCCGACCCGGAACCTTAGGACACGTCCATCAATCGCTAAACGTATCTCCATAAGGGAACGCATGATTGGTTTACTTAGTATTGAGAATTTGGCGGGAAATCTAATATTCAATGAAGAATTTATATTTTTTGGCCCCAAAATCTTCATAAACCAACGGTTAGTGTAGGATATATGAGTACTTTTGTAACCGCTGAATTGACTTTGACTTATTTTTCTGGATATTTCAGTCAGGTAGTTGATATTTCCCCAAGTTTTATTCCCGCCCGTCAGGTTCCCGCCATGACGTAGATCCAGTCAGATCGCCGCTTGCAGACGACACTGTGGCGCCGTACCGGGCATGCGCACTTCATTTTGAGTTGCGGCGCGAAAACTTCCGTGGGCGGTCCAGTCCATCGCGCTGTGTTTACGTCCTCATATAGGTTGGTCAAATTCGTCATATTTTTTAGGTTTTCAGTGATAGATCTTGCGTACAAAGTTGATCACGTCGAACGTGAACTTTGACGCTACGAGACAACGTTTCTCAGGACAGACACTGAGACAGTGGGGAGCTTTGTGCTTCTGTTTCTCGTCTGCACGTTTCTGTTTTAGTTTCAACTTTCAGCCGATCCACACGTTTGCTGCAAAACAATGCCAGGCACAGGAAGGTCACGGTCAGGTGGCCAAGCTGACAGGGAGCCGCGGGACAACACGGCGGAGAACGGTGGCCCTGCGGCCGGGGATGGAGCGGGACAGTCGGACGGGTTGGGGGACCAAGAGCCGGGCACCCTGGCGTCCACGCCCGGCAGGAGTGAGGCGGACATGCCAGACAGGAGACAGCTCAGGCACAAGTACAGGACCCTCATCAATGAAACTCAGAGTACGTATATTGTTCAACAATTTAAAACACAATGTCAATGATGAAACCCTCAGTTTGCACTGTCATGATAATTCACGCAAGTGACAATTGCTTGTCAACACTAGGGTGTTGTCGGTGTCTGTCTTTCATCCTGTCAGTGATATATTAGCAGGATAATGAACAACACATTCCTAATGCAAAGCTGTAGCAATGTCACATTTGGTCTTAGTGGTAGGACTTGGGCATTTATCTATACGTCAGTATGACGCGTCTATGCTATAACACTCTCACAAATAGCCAAGGACCAGGGTTCAGTGTACAGTTTGATGTGATCTTTATTACTACGACCGATTGTATACAGTTTAGGCAAGTGAACGGAGGTAATGATATAGACTGGCTTAATACAAATAATACAAGACAAGATACCTGGACAGATGCGGGTGGATGATACTAACTAACCGGTTACGTAACTACGGCGGCGGAAGATGCGGTTGACCTTGTCCCTGAGTCTGCTTCTAGTCTAACTAGCGCGTACCGCGCCTTATATCACTTCAATTGGAGGTGGAGCTTACGCGAGCGCTGCGGGGCGTGGCCTAGCTGACGTCAGGGCGCGCCCATGATCACGTGCTCTCACCACGTGATCCCCTGGGCCGCCCAACGTAATAACAGACTTGCTACAGCAAAACAATTTTCAACATGATTTCAGAGTACAGTAGTTCAGAGTGGAAGATTGCCACAATGTTGTTATGACCTGTTATCTCAAAAAGCCTCAGGGTTGAACTAGGACATGTTATTGTATTTTACACTGTTTGAATCTATGTTACCTGCAATTAGCCCACGGGCAAGAATTTGCAATAAACTTGATATTAAACAAATTGTGCAGCCTCCAAGTCCAAGTTCAACTCTATTCTTGTCATCAAATCTATGTCATTATGAAGCAGACCTCATCTACATCCTTTTGTTTAGTATATTACTTGTCACATCTTTGTCACCTGTGGCAAGCCTGCAAAAGTCAAGCCAAGGAGGTTAGATAATCTATTTAAACCTCCCTGGTCAAGCTGAGCTAGTTGCCCTGGCCAGGCCGTCCTATAGGGGTACGGGGATAGAAGAATCCCCCTCCTCAGCGCAACCTGGGGGATCAGTTCACGCCTAAGGTTCATGTGCCTCCTTCTGCTGACCAACTCCTCTGGTAGCAAAACTCTCCTGGCAATTTATTCTCCCATAACACTATTAACAACCAGCGTAGTCAGTCTGGTAGAGACTGAAGTTGCCAATGGTTGTCCCTGAAAAGGTTGCATAACAGGATAGACTGATCACGATGAACATATAGTGAGATCCTCCAAAAATATAGTATTGGCAACCACGACACTCTTCGAACTGGTGCTAGATGTACATATTCAGTGATCTAGTCAATTGCCTACATGTCCCAGTAGTAGGGTAGACACTCAAGCGTCATTTGATGTTACAATACCGGGGTACCTACAGTTACACATGTACATAAGATGTAAAATATCCATTCAACTGGCCTTTCTATGTAAGGGTGGAACAACTTCAAATCTTCCTTAGAATAAGTTAGATGGTGCAGTTGCCAAACCTTTTTTTGCTTGTTTTGGAAAGCTACCCACAGCCATTTCTATATGTGACATAGCTTTAGTTGATATTTGGTTCTTTCTCTCCATAGAAAATAGACTGGACCTGATCAGACCTGAATCCAAGGGTCTGAATGACATGCTCAACAAGGCCAATGGATACTTCAAAAGTGGTAAGCATAGAATTGTAATACATTTACCTTTACCTTTCTAAGGGGTACCATGAAAGCACAATAGGTCAAGGACGTGGAAGGTAACAATAGAGTGATGATTGTCTGTTTCTGTTAGCGTACATAATATGTACAGTACAGTCAACCACAGTACAGTCTACCCGGTAATGCAATGTAAGCAAACTTTCAATCAATTTTCTGTGAATGATTGACGTCAGGATTAATGTTTGCTTTCCTATCATCATAGATGTATGTCTTTAAAGCTTTTCAATCGTTATTTGAAAACAATGCAATGTTTAATGTTGTGTGACTCTGTATTCCTTACCAGTCAAAATGACCAGGGAGGCAGCCTTGGACTCCCAGTTCCTGGTGCTGGCATCAACGTTGGGCAGTCAGAAGGCCAACCAACTCCACACAGACTTTGTAACATTCGAGCCTCATGTGTTTGCAGATAAACTGGTTTGTATCCTGTTGCCTGTGTATTTTATATAATGTAATGAGCCTGGATGCCAGACATGCTGTGCTGGAAGATAATATAGAATACAGCCCCTCGGCCAGGGAAGCCACTTGCCCAGCTCTCAAATTTGGCACCCAATCTCTAATGATATCTCCTGTACAGGTTTTAAATTGATAAAAAATTTCTCTGGAGGCATATTGGCCTGAGAGCTGAGGAGCTGGCATATTTATGCCCAGAAAACCTGATATCGAGACTATATACCGGAAGAAATATATTACTGTATTGTGTGCTACTTGTGTATTAAGGTTAGCCTGAGTATCATCCTCCGTAGTGACCGCTGGCTCACGACTTTCGCTTGCT